>NW_006159861.1:885874-924858 GCF_000334495.1 Tupaia belangeri chinensis | reverse complement strand
AGGAATTGAACCACGGTGAAAATTCTGGTGAGTACCTAGATGGCACCCACTAATAAGCACCATCCAAGCCAGCTTCGTCTTTTTTTGGTATCTGGTGTCTATATTTCTTTTTCTTTCTTCTTCTTCTTTTTTTTTTTTTTTTTTAGAGATGTTTGCTACAGGGAGCATGCACTCACCAGGAAGACAGAGACAGAGACAGAGAGACAGAAAGCAAGAAATAATCCCCCACCAAGGGGGTGATCATGCTGCAATCCTGTCTCCTCCATTCTCCTCCTGGGATCTTGGGCACGCACACATGCACACGTGCCCATGTGAGTTTTAAGCCTCTGGGTCCAGGACTCGAACTGCCCTTGGCCATGTGAGAGTCCAATGACATAATCATTATGCCATGTGCTGGTCCCTAGTGCCTGTATTTCATTCCTCTCTTGTCACATCTTATCTGATTTTTTTTCTCTATTTCCACCCTACCCTTTTGAAGCTGAATATACATTATGAATTGTGAAACATAACCTCAAAGATTAACAAAGACTTTGACCCTCTTCTTCTGCAATTCTTGAGTTCCCATCATTTTTCTTCTACCAATGTGTCTACCCTAGAATCTAGTGAGTGACTGGACACCTTCCAATCTTCACATGTTCAACTGGTCACTAAATTTTGTCCTTTCTTCTTACTTGCATATTAACTCTTATCTTCCCCAAACTCTCTAAATAAAGCTGCTATCTGCATTGGAAGAGGGGATTGGCTAAATAGAATTGGAAGATGCCAGGACCAGCAGTTAGTGTAATGGCTACACTGGACTCCCATGTAGTTGACTATGGTTTGAGTCCCGGACCCGGTGGCTTAAACTCATGCTGGGCACATGTGCGTGTGTGCCCAAGATCCTGAGAGGAGAATGGAGGAGAAGGGATTGTGGCGTGGCCATCCCCCCGGGGGGTGATTTCTCACTTTCTATCTGTCTGTCTGTCTCTGTCTTTCTGGCGAGCGCACGCACCCTATAGCAAAATCCTCTCAAAAAAAAACAATGTTAGAATTGGAAGCTGCTCCTGTTGGAGGGGAGGATCCACAAAGATCATTTGAATTTCTAATGGATAAACTTCTATGAGACTTCCAGAAAAAATGATATGAAGGAGATTTCAGGTCAATCATAGTCAACAATTATGAGACAAGGGGGTGAATGATTTCTGATGTGTCGGAGGACTTTGGAGCCCATGCCCCACAGCTTCCTGAAGCTGCACCGAGAGTAGGAGGTGTGCTATCTGAGGCGGAGCAAAGAGCATTTTTCCAGGAGCTGCTGCAGTGGAAGGTCCCTGCACGGCGGTCGCCAGCGATGAGCGATGGTAATGGCTGTATAGAACATAGCAGCTGTCTCAGAGGGAGCAGAAGCCTTGGCGGGAAGCCCCCACTTTCTGCCTATGACACCAAATTTTGCCAACTTTACTGCACAAACTCCTAGCATCCAACTTCCTGCCTAAGGCAAAGGAAGTCTGTGAATGGAGGAGTGTCCCTTCCCTGTCATTTAAGTCTGCCACTGCACAGGAAAACTGGTAGTTGAAACGACAGATCGTAGGCCTCTCCAACAGCACCTGGTTCTCCGGGAGGTGTTCGGGATAACCAGGAGTCAGACAAAGCAGTAAGAGACATCCCAGAGTGAATTTCCACCTCTTCCGTTCTCTTCTGTCCTCTGTGAGACAGAAAGTAGGTGAGGCAGTTTAGGCATTAAAGCAGCCGTAGTGCTAACTTCATCTTAATGCTGCTCCACGCCGAGGGCCTGAGGATACGATTAGCCATGGCCACTTCCCTAGCTGTTGCTATTTCTACTATGACTAAGCTCCTCGGAGCTAGGCCTGTGTCTGAACGATCACCGCCTGCTCTCTGACCACTTCGGGTACGTAGTCGTTCCAGGGTTTGTGATTTAGCGTGACTAGGCAAGAGACTGTCCTCCCATCCGAAAGAACAGAACGCATAGAAACCGATTTAGCTCTGCTATATTACATTTTTTTATTTCCCTCTTTCTTGTAAATCTTACGATCAGGATAATAAATCCTGGTATCTACAATATGTTTAATTCCAGTAGTATTTTATAGGACTTATAAGACCTTTAGTCTAATCTCTCTCCTTCTTTCTCTGACGCCCCATTCATATATATAGCGCATATTTATGTCACAGAAGCACAGAATTAGAAGTGACCAAAGGCGTCTATTAGCCTGTCTGACACTTGCAGCAGGCTCTAAGTATAAGAATAGCAGAAATGTCCAAAGGTTAATATATGTGGGCATTGCTGTGAAAGTGTACACTCTGTTGCGCCTGCCACACACACACACACACACACACACACACACACACGGTCTTCAGAAAGTTCATGGGAAATGTGTATTGTGAATAAATTATGCATGGGCTCCTGATTGTTTTGCATCGAAATCATTCTACTTTAATTCCATGTTTTCCTGGAAGCTTTTTGAAGTCCCCTTGTATATAAGGACATATTTTCCAGGTGCAAAACAGATTCAGGAGTTGACAAATGATTTTTGTTCTAAGACAACAGGCATTTGGATGCCCACATTTGGAAATATTAGACTCAGCTGATGTTCCAATGGAGGAGATGCAATGATTTGGAGCCTACATATGTATCACTTTCCAGCCTTTATGGTGCTTAGTGTTCTTTTTTGTGCTCAATCCGTTCCTACCAGTATTTTATGTATTCATCGTTTATTGTCTTATTTCCTCCAGTAGAATATCCGCTCTTTGAAAGCAGGTCCCGTGGCTTGCTCAAAATTCCCACTCTCTGTAATGGTACTTAGCTGGTGCTTGAGAAATATTTGAGTGGATAAATGACACAGACATAGAATACGATAAGGGTCAAAACTTTTGATTAAGATAATGATGGCTACCCCTTTAAAAAATGCCTTCCAGATGAGAAAGACTTTACTTTTAGCCTATTTTACTTAGTGCTAACAAAAAATACTCTTGGAGACTAGATGGTATTATCTTTGCTTAAAAGACAGGATAACTTTCAGAGATGTGGAGGTGCCACCAGGGGAGAGCCATTTCAGGCATAAGCTTGACCAGCTCTGCATCAAACGTGGTGAATGTTACTTTAAAAACACGATCATTACCTTTCTAGAAATGGTTCTAAAAGCACACAGAAAATGAAGCATCCTCTCTTTCTTTTAGAGAGAGTTTTTTTTATAGGGTGCACGCACTTGCTGGAGAGATAAGAAACACAGAAAGTGAGAAATCTGCACCTCAGAGGGATGGCCACGCACAACCCCATCTCCTCCCTTCATGACTCTTGGGGTTTTGAGTGTGCACACACTGGCCTGGTGTGAGTATTAAACTGCCAGGTCCAGGATTTGAACCATGGCTGACTGGGTGAGAGTCCAATGACATAACCATTGTGCCATCTGCTGGTCTCTGAAGCAACCTTTCTTAAAGAGACTATACTAAACTCAGTAAGAACCAAGACCTGAATGATGTTTGGACTAAGCCCGGCTTCTGTTAGTGTGCAGATAGCTCAGTTCTTGCCTTCTTGGAGGTGAGAATTTAGCCAAGAGACAGGAAAATAGTGAAGCAACCAGGCTTCACAGCAGAGGAAGAGGAAAGTGCAGTGCTGAGAGGCAAGAGAAGGTCGGTCTGTAGATGGACACCAGCCACGATGGTTTCTGCGCTGTGAGCGTCCACTTGGTCTCTAGGGGGCAGCCCCTCCTTCTGCCTAGTTTTGACTGGCTTTGTCCCCCTGTGTTTTCCACTCCCCTCCTGACCCCTTCCCTCTAACGTCTGCGCATGCTCTGTTGCTCTTCATTATATAGTAATTTGGTAAATACGTTGGTGGAACCCCAGGGGGAGGGGCAAAAACTACAATGCAGATGAAATGTGAATGAGGTAAAGGTCACCTGAGGGCAACCAAGGTCAGCACCAAGAATGTCCAAGGTATAAGGAGCCCTTAAAAGGGCCCTTCAAGTTCCGGCAGGTCCCTGGGTTCACCACTGAGCGTGCTCTCGGTTACGGAAGGTCTCCTGTGTTGTCCCCACCCTTGAGTAACAGGAAGTCCGCGACCACAGAATGGTATCCCCGGTGTTTCCCATGGGCAGTGCCAACCGACCTCCAGCTCCTCCCCTCCTGCTCCTGTCTGTTTCCCTACTCTAAGGCCTCCATCCTCCCGGCCGCCCTGGAGCAGAAACTCCACCCGAGGCTGGTTCCCCAAGTAAGGTCCTTCTCCATGCTGCCCGCAGAGACAGGGCTGTGTCCTCGGCAAGGGAAGGACTTCAGTATTTCTTCCGCTACCCTGGCTCTCTGGTGCTGGGGAGCAGGTTCTGGGCAACTGTGGCTGTGATATGGGAACCACTTCTGAGCCATTATCTGCCCAGCCTCCCTGGTGACACAACACTCTACCTTGGGAGAGGCACAGAGAAAATACCAGCGCCTCCATCACCCCTCTCCCTGCTCAGATTATTCATATTTTGCTTATGTGAAAATTAAATATGTTACTATCAGAGTGATATGAGCGTGCGTGTAGTTACACAGAGAGCAACTACCTCCGAAAGTCTTAAACCGACAAGAAGACTCTCTTCTCATCTTCTCAGTCCTCCGTTCTGCTTCCAGGAGTCAACTGTCATTACTTTTTCTCATTGTTTTTCATAGTATTTATATCTGCATTTCTAATTAATAGGCTAATACTACCATTTCTTGATGCATCGGCTTTACAGGCCATGGTGGATGGTTCAGCACATCTCTAGTCTGCTTGGCCACACGACCCCTCAGCGTCTCGTTCTGCTTTCATAAGTGAGTTTCATCCCTCTACAATGATATCTGGGCTGGGACTGTATTTTTCATTCTTTTTAAAAATACATTTATTTATTTATTTATCTATTTTTATTTTACACTTACCAAAGAGAGAGAAGGAAAACAAGAAAGCACCTCCTTCCCCTCCCTCCAAATGGGGAAGGGTCCTACTGCGATCCTTCCCCATTTCTCCTCTTGGGGTCTGGGGTATGTAAGTACACACGGCCGGTACGTTTTTGAAGCTGCCAGATCCAGGACTACATCTGAGACGTCAGCCTTCCTTAACCACCACCTCAGCCACCAAAACCACCGTGCCATTGGCTGACCCAGTATACTTGTTATTTTTAAAATATGTTCTCTATCCATAACATTTTCTCCCTAGCCTTCATGTTCTGTTTTGGTTTTTCCTCTTGGTATCTGTCTTGGCTTCTGCCGTTATGTAAGAGGCTTCCTTCAACTAGCTGGTGATTTTTGTTATCTACCCACCCTTCAGAGTAAAGCAGTAACACATTGCTGGTTTCTCTGAGTCCAGATGCAATTTGTGGTCTACTGCCTTTCACCCAAAGTGTGGCTCATGGTCCAGCAGAAATGCAGATTCTCAGATCAATCCCCAGACTCAATAGATTACAATATGCTTTCCAGCAATATCTGAGGTGACCCATGTACACATTCAAGCTTGAGAAACATACTGGTTTATTTCCTCATAGTTACCATGAAGTCAGTCTGGCTTTTCATTATTCTCACTCATTTATAAATATCTGTTGGTGTTTCTCCCTAAAGGTCCTTCGGTTTCTCTAGGAAATAATCCTTTCATCTTGAAAGGGGTAAGCACTACGCAATGACATCTGAGTTTCTTGGGATCAAACTAGTAACAGATGCTAAAGATCTCCAGAATTCTGTTTTTGACCAGGCCCCTGTTTTTAGTTCCACATAATCCCTGCATTTTGTAGATTTGGTACATCTAGGTGTTACTGAACAAGCAGGTCTTTTGCCTGATGTGCACAAGTGTCAATCAGCATGCCACCAAGTCTTGAAGCAGAAAGAATTTAATTGCTTAGCTAGCTAGCAAGGAGGCAGGAGCAGATCTCAAAGCTGTCTCCCATTGCCAGAGGGTGGAATCTTTTATAGCACAAAGGGGGAGGAGGGGTGTGGGCGAATGTCAGTCTCAGATTGGTTGGTTAGAGGCTGAGACAGAGGCCAGTTTGGGATTGGCTAGTGCTAGTGGGGTGAGGTTGCTTGGCAGTCCAGGATTGGTTGACGCTAAGATATGGGACAATATTATTTCCTGGTCCTGGATTGATTGATGCTAGGATATGAGGCACCTTTCACTTCTGATTTTTATTCCCCAGAAACAGATACTGATTTTGTACTGTCAGCAATGACATCTTCATTCTCCCTGCAGCTGGGGTCAGTCAGCCTTAGGCCTCTCTGCCCTCTTTAGTGCATGCAGGCTGCAAGAAAACTTACACCAACGTAGTTAGTATTAGGTTTTTCTTACTTAGGTTGGTTCTGGCCAGTTACATACATTCTGAGTCTTTCTTGGATTATTTAGGGAAAATTGCTTTGCTTATCCATGAATGCTTCTCTGAAGGCACTTTGGTTTTAACCATTTAACCAAAATGGCTTTCTCCATCTTGTTAAGTCAGTTATGATCCTCTCTTCTATAATATGTTGCCTGTGCTCCAGTTCATTTTCTTCAATGCGATGAAGCCATCGCAAAAACTCAGTATCATCTGGTTGAATATCTGAAGAGAACACCTAAACCCCAACCGCCAATGAGAGGTCATTCTGTAGCAGTGGAGAAGTGGGTGTTGCAGTAGGAAGGCTCTGAGTAAGAGAGAAAGCTGCCTGAGGGTTCCAGAGAACATGATTGACTGGGATCTGAGAGAAAACGGAAGAACTGTAGGTTGCTAAAAATAAATCACCTGCTTTGCTATTTTGGCTTCTTTGGTCCTCGGCAGGTGTCAGGCAGAATCCTTGTTAGTTTAAGAGAAAGGAAAGTTCGGGTTAACCCAGGTCTCCTTCCCTCATTGCCTCTAACTGCTCAAGGCGGCCCTCAACAGTGTCACTATGTGTCCTAAATGTCTTTTGGCCCTTGTATATTCTAAGGAGGGGACTGGATTCTTCTATAATTGGAAAACCCAGAGGAAGCCACAGCAGACCCATAGTTATCCCAGGGGAACTGTGGGTGCTAGGAGATTCCAAGCAGGGAAAATGTTATAGTATCCTCGGACGAGCAGAATGGTAAATGTGGTAAATGGGACTTAGAACAGCAATTCTGGTGGTGTGTTTCATGTAACATTGCCCCCATAGATAGTCCTAGGAAAAAAAAAAAAAAGGATGGATCAATTCCATTAAAGACCTTTAGCAGTGAAGAAGAATCAAATTTATACCCAGTATGCATACCGCGATAATCACGCAAGACAGTGGTATAAATGTAACAAGCCCAATGAAATTCTGATTTTTTTTATGCTGCTAACTTCCTTGATGCCTTAAACAAATGTTAAATGTCAATATAAATTCTCCCCAACTTCACTGGTCCCAAACACATACCTGTCTAATGTTTAATGGTTGTTCTGGCACAGGTTCTATAATTAAATAATCTGGGGAAGTTAGACATTGTCTCTAGACAATCTATATTAAAGAGCCTGGCAATTTATTGGAGAGAAAATGTGCAATTTTAAGATGGTGTTTCCAAATTGTATCTGCTCGTCGAACTCATTTTTAGCAGGATATCTTTTAGTGTTCTGTCGAGCTAATGGTCTGCAGAAGGTACTGGAAGGCCACTGCTTCGTGGACTCAAGTTGGACAAAGCAGGTATCTGGCTCATACAAGTCACACTCTCTCCAAAATTGTGCGTGAATAGACATGATGGCACCAAGATTAATCTTTTAGAACATCTGTTCTTTGAATATGGAACATAAATCCCAACCATCTAAATATAATTCTTGCTTTCACCAAATAAAATATTTTCTGTATCTCCCTGCAGCGTGATATTACTGGTGCTATTTTAATTGCCACTTGATATCGTCTCAGAAGCAGCTGGTTATGTTTTGACTGTGACAGAAGTTGTGTATATGTATGTGTAATGTAATTTGTAATTCTCTGCAGTTTCAGTTTATGTTTTTACAAAAGTGTCATGTGCCTTAATAAGTGACAAATCACTCAAGAGATCTGAGATTCCAACAATCTGGTATTGATTAGATGAAAAGAAAGTAAATTTTAATGATGTGCACATGGAAAAGTAAGCAAAAACATCAGAACTTTTTATTTGTTTAGTAATATCATATGCAGTAATACAAGGTCTTTGCAAATCCTTAGATTAGATTAAGCCAGTCAAGGCCCAGTATACGTGCTGGGTGCACTAAAATTTTGTATCTCTGATATATACACAATAAATGTAATGACTAAGCTTGGGGGTATACTCGATTATAGTATCCCTTCATAACATGGTAACGACAGGGAATTTTGATGTAAATCATAGAATAACTCTGCTAGACATATATTTTGAGCTACTTTTATTGGACTGTCACTTATGGATTTGTGTTGAGTCATCATACTTGTTCCTCTCCCCCTTGTTATCAACTATATGAATAAAAACAAGGCTGATCGAGACGCAGGGTACAATCTAGAGCCATGATAGCTAACTTGCCCAAGTGAGCAGTCCAATATCGTTAATTAGCATAAGGCTTTGCCCACATGAGCTAACAAGCTACAATATATGGTTTCATTGAGCAGATAATATGGAAGACTTACTAATAATAAGAACTACTAAGTTCTTATTCTCACTTTCACATCAGAGCTAAATGGACACTAGAAAATCTATGTTTATTTGTATTCTATAGTCAATGGAAGACTGAATTAGAGATTATAAAGAGAATGTTAATATGAATACTAGTTTAGTGTGATTTATTTTTTTAGAGAAATTTTTGCTATAGAGTGTGAGCACTTGCCAGAGAGAGAGAGAGAAAGAAAGCGAGAACTCACCCCTTGGGGGAGATGATCAGGCAACAGTTTCCTTCTCTGTCATGCTTCTCTTGGGATTTTGGGCATGCATGCACACACAAACACATGTGAGTTTGAAGCCACCAGATCTGGGACTCAAATGGCAGCTGGTCATGTGGGAGTCCAATGCTGTAACTATCACACCATGTGTTGATCCCTAGCTTACTGTTAATAAGTGTTTCCTCTGTATGATGACCTGGGGTACACTAATTTGTCTACTATGGTAGAGCAGTTGTAGGCTCATTGCAATATTAAGCAGAGGGATAGAGAGTTCCCTTCTTCTTGCTGCCCCATAGCTGCACGGCTTCCACATTACTGACATCCCCCAGAGCGGTATGTCTGTTGTAACTGAAGGACTCACACTGCACATCATCTCCTGAAGTCCAGTTCATGGTAGCATTCACACCTGGTGTTGCACACTCTGTGGGGTTGGACAAATTTACAGTGATGTGTATCCACTACAGAATATCATACAGTCATCTCACAACCTGGAAAATCCTGTGTGCTGCCCATCCACCCCTCTCCTCACTAATCCCTGATCCCTGGCACAACTGCTTTGTCTTTTGTCTTTTACTTTCTGCTTATTTTAATTGACTAATATTTTTACTGTCTCCATAGTTTTGCCTTTTCTAGAATATCATATAACTGAAATCATATAGCCTTTTTACATTGACTTTTTTTCACTTAGAAATATACATTTAATTTTCTTTCATGTCATTTTACGTCTTGAGAGTTCATCTCTTTTTAGCAGTGAATAATATTCCATTGTATGGATGTACCACAATTTATTTATTCATTCACCTGCTGAAGACATCTTAGTTGCTTCTGAGTTTTTTCAATTATGAGTAAAGCTGCTATAAATATCAGCATACAGGTTTTTGTATATCCATAAGTTTTCAGCTCCTTTGAGTAAATACCAAAATGTGCACCTCTTGGGTTATATCATAAGAGTATGTTCAGTTTTTTTAAGAAACTGCCTAATGGTCTTTAAGTGAGGCTTTATGACTTTGCAATCTCAGCAGGATATATGAGAGCTCCTGTTGCTCCACGCCCTCCTCAGCAGTTGGTGATGTCAGTATTCAGGTTTCAGTCATTCTAATAGGTGGGTGAGGACTTTGTTGTTTTATTTTTCATTTGCCTTCAGAGGCTTCTGGGATTTTTACAATTTATTGGATTATAACTACTTGTTTTCTAAAAATAGAAAGTGCTCAGTTCCAATAGCATTTCTTTAATTTGGTTCTAGTATGAATAAAAGTAATTCCCATATTGGGAGAGGTAGAAAGTAAATCTGCATTTTTATATAAAGGATATGTAAAAATTATGAAATGCATTTCATTAAATCTATTAACTAAACCAATACTAAATATTTTTGGATATGAGTCATAAAGTTTTGACCCTTAACATAATAGAGAACATACTGAATAGATATAAGATAAAGGGGAAAAAAATCATGTATATATTATGCACTTTTTTGTCTTGAAAAATATACTGCTATTGAAAAAAATTTTACATGTTAGCATCATATTCATACTTTTGAAGACAGCAATCCATGTACACACTGGAAACAGATTATTTATGTAATTTCATTTATCATTATTACTTTTTTAAAATTTGCTACAGGGCATGTGTGCTCCCCAGAAACAGAGAGAGAGAGAGAGAGAGAGAGAACTGGGCTCAGCCATGTGGGAGTCCAGCACCTTAACATCCATACCACCTGCTGGCCCCCACATGAAAACTTCTAACATAATGCATGATATCAGGCAGAGCCTCAGTAAATATTTATAGATTCCCAATAAATATTTATAGACAAGATTATTTTCAGAAAACTTACACTTTTTTTAAGTGATTTTCAATACGTTGTCTTATTAAAAGTGACTATTATATTCTTAAACCAAACATTCATTACCTGGTTCAGGCACTTCAAAAAATAATAATGATTTATTTATTTATTTATTATTTTTTAATTCAAGCAGAGAGAGAGAAAGGGAAAGTGAGAAAGCAAGTCACCAGGTTTGGGACTTGAATTGCAGTCAGCCGTGTGTGGAGTTCAGAGCCGTAACCACCACGCCATCTGCAGGCCTGTAGGTACTTCTTTGAGTGAGGGAAAGATACTGTCTGTGATTTTCATCCTTTCTGTTATTATTTTCAGTTCATCAGTTCTTTTTTTTTTAGGCATTTTGGCTGTAGGGTTTGTGTGCTCGACAGAGTGACAGAGAGACAGAAAGTGAGAAATCATCCCCGCCCCCCACACCACACCAGGTGAATGGCCACACTGCAATCCCTTCTCCAGTCCTCTCTCAGGATTTTGTCCATCATGCACACATGTCTGGTGTGAGTCTTACACCACCATATCTGGGACTTGAACCACAGTAGACTATATGGGAGTCCAGTGACGCAGCCATCACACCATCTGTTGGTCCCCAGTTCATCAGCTCTTAATATGAGCCTGTGTACACCATTGTCAACGTCAGCGTCTCTTCTTCTCAGATAGTTCACATAGCACACACCAGCTTCTCAGCACTGTTCAGCTCACCACAGAAGAGTTTCCATGAGGCAGTGCTCAAACCCTGTTGAGATTCTTCTTAGCGTTATGGAGGATTTTCTCTCACAGACAGGAGAACCTAGGTACTACACTCATGCCGCCCCCAGCCAGGGTGTAGCCTCTTCTTGGCCATCCCCGTAGCACTATGGAAACACTTGTGCCCATCTTGGCAGAGCTCTTGCTTCACTCCTTCCAGGGCCTGAGCCCTCACCTTGGGAAATCCTTCTGTGGTTCACCGAGGTCGTAATAACCTTCCTTTCATAAATTCCCAGGTGGAATTTATGGCAGGAGATGCTAGTCACATAAATACAACAATTCCTATACATTTATTTGTGCCAATAAACCTTATCCTTGACATTAGCAGTTTTATATGAAATGATAAAAGCATGCCTTATTTTATTTGTGTTTAATGTAGATATTTATCTAACATGTGTGTATGCATTTATATATATATATATATATATTAGTCAAGACTACTGTCTTTGTTATTCTGTCATTAGCATAGTCAAACACACATTCATAAATTCTATTTAATTTGTAGGTTTATGGATTTAATTAAAATGGAAATAAAAATGTAACAACAATGTATTTCTTTATAGTCTAAAGACTAATACTGTTTTATGTTTGATCACCCAGTACCACATCTCGATAATAAACTATTTTTTTTTATTCAGTTTGCTTTGTGCTGTGTCTTAGTAAATACAGATGCATCAAGGTCTAATCCCTCACGGAACTGGTTCTTTTCAAGCCCACTCTCCTCTTTGTTCTTCTGATGTGCTAATTTAGCAATACATTTGTCAGCACAGCTCTTGTAAGGATTAGCGGTCAATTCTGTAACTTTTCAACATTTTCTAACCTCACTTTTTTTTTAAGGGCTTCTAGGAGCCCATAATATAAAAATGAACATTAAATTTTAAACTTTTTTTTGAGGTTTTTGCTGTAGGGCGTGTACACTCGCCAGACAGACAAGAGAGAGACAGAAAGTGAGAAATCGGCCCCCAGGGCGGGGGGGATATTCACGCTGCAATCCCTTCTCCTTCATTCTCCTCTTGGCATCTTGGGCACACACGCTCATGTGCCTGGCGTGAGTTTAAGCCACTGGGTCTAAGACTCAAACCACAGTTGACTACATGGGAGTCCAGTGACATAGCCATTACGCTCACTGCTGGTCCCACTAACCTCACTTTTTTATACTTTGTGTGAATTAGGAAAACTTACAAACTATTTCTTGTTAGAAAGTGTCTTTTTATTGTTATAATTTACCCCAGTCACACATTGCAAACATCTGGACTAGAACAGAAAACACTTGGAATGTTTTCCAGAAAGGTCTTAAAGACCAACCTCATGAACTGTGTAAAGGTGCATAGGAGAAAGGTGTATTAGCATTTTTTTCTAGTACTTTCTTTTTTTATTGAACTCAGTGGAACTCTTCCTAGCTAAAACTAATAGCCATGTGACTGAATAGTTAACTCAGAAGCTTGAGTATTACTTTTTATTCTTAGCACACTTATGATAAATTTTTAAAATTCAAATGAAAGCTCCAGGCCAGTGAAATAAAATTTAACCTAACAAAATGTATATAGCTTATGGATTTTCCATGTGTGGAAATATGTAATAGGTACTAAATTAGCTGAAATAAGTAGCCCCAACCTGCAAGGGAAGAACTTTAATAATGACTTATTGAATCATGATTTTAGCAAATGTGCTAATAAAGAATACAATTGGTAAATTCTTTAAGAGAGGCTAATATACCATCTGATTTACTGGACAATAATGAAAATTTTATACAACCATTAAATTGGGGCAGAAATAGATAGGACAAAGTATTCTGGCTGGACAAGAATGGGTCTTAGAAACATGTTAAGCATGATTTGTGCCTCTCAGTGATATTCACAGCTCCTGTGCTAGCCTAAGAGAAGAGTATAGTACTTGGAAATGGCTTCGTTTACTTCAATACTTTCTCTTCTCTTGGAAGGACTCACCGGCCTTTAACTGCCACGTGACCGGGTTTTAGCCTCAAACTCACTCCCTTAAAAGCTATCTCCAATGAGCCAATCAAACAAGCTACCAAAAGAATTTGAAAATGTGCAATGTAACATGAAGAAATTTATTGGAGCCAAATTACCTTCCTGCACCGTTCATGGGTCTTCCTTCTACTGAGGTCCTCAAAAATTCTCTGATTCAATCTTTCTCTTGACCTTGCTTTTTCAGTTATTCCTTTGATTCTATTCTCTACCTCAGCTATTTTTGAATAATTTTGTTGTTGTTGTTGTTGCTGCTATTAAGTTTGCTCAGGGTTGGTTTCTGTCGATTGTTAATAAAATGAAATCTTAAGTTACATAGGCATGGGTACCAGAGAGTGAACTGATATTCAGGGACATTTAGAATATTTAGAACTGAATATCCAAGAACGATTGAAATGTATGGAGTCCATCCTTATTCCAGAGGGCAAGTAACCTGTGGTACACACTGACTAAACAAGTTAATTGGGTGACCATGACCTGAGCTCCACTGATCATGCTCACTAAGGTGGAAACTCCAAGAAACAGGCAAATGATACAATGGAAAATTTAAAAACATATAAAAGAGCCAGAGAAGCAGGAATATATAGATTTTCTTAACAACTAGAAGGAATTTAATGATCCATTTTCTGAGCATCAATTATCCTTTGCCTTTATCCAAGCCATGACTTGGTCAGCGATACCTAAGAACACTTCCACGGTGAAAGGGAAGTAGGCTTTGCATGGGTACAGCAGACTTTCATTGACGAGGTCAATCCTGCTATCATCACCCATCCGGTCCTTAATGCAGGGATCCTGTTTGGCAGCTGAAGTCCCACGTTTTTAGCAATTCCACCATCCCGGAGACCCCTCTTTGGTAATATGCGTTAAGATGAGCTGTAAGACACCAGAGGCAAATGAATTCTATGAAGTCTCTTCCATCATAAAGTGAGCAGCCAATTCTTTTTGGTTGTTCTGACACTAATTCTGAATATCCCCCTAGACGTCATCTGTGGACTTATCACGTTAACAACACTCCATCATGGATTTCAGTACAACAATGGATTAGCATAACCAACACACTTGATGGAGAGAGGAAAGAGTTAATGGGTGCATACGTATGAAATTCACTTGTATTTTCACACATTTCAAAGTCCAAAGGCATTAGAATAGTAAGAATGCTATGTTGAAGTCTCATGAGTGACTTCAGATAGAAAATGAAACTTTATGAGCTTGGTAGGTATCTTACAGGACATTTTATTGTAGGACATTTTTATAGGACATTTTCCACTCTGGTCTTAATCTAAAGAGGTTTAATTATTCAGGGGAAGAATACATTTTTAAAGAATGATTTATTTAATTAAATTTATTATTATTATTTTTAAAATTTGCTACAGGGCACATACACTCACTAGAGAGAGACAAGGAGCAAGAGAGAGCAAGTGAGAAAGCAAGCCGCCAGCCAGGTCCAGGACTTGAACTCTGGTTGGCTGTGTGGGAGTCCAGCACCTTAACCACCATACCACCTGGTGGCCTTGGAAGAAATATTTTCTTTTTATCAAGTGTGTTTTATGATGTAAATAAGCTGCTCAATTCCCATTCTGAACTACTTCTCATGTGGAAGGGATAGAATAATAATAATACATTTTTAGACTCCTTTGCAGCTAAAGTTTAGAAAATGATTACTGTTCAGCCAATCAGATACGTACAGACTTTAATTCAGTCTTAGGTTTTATGAGAATGTAGTATGTTTTTCTGATTATCTCGTTGCAGAGTTGGAATGATCTTGGACTGGCCAACTTTGCTATATCACTCGCTGCTCTCATTAATAACCTGATCTAGGCAGGATCAGAGTATTGCTGGAAACCCTTGTTCTTTGAAGTTCTAACAATAGTTATAGTTTTAGTACTGCTGATGATTTGGAAAAGTGTTCATATTCCTTAATATAAACCTTTTTTACTGAAACTATCCAAAATGAATTTGTTTTCCTTTCACCTAAGAACCAGGGATGATAATGATTGAAAATTAAAACTTTCAGGACCAGCAGACGATGTAATGGTTGCGTTGCTGGACAAAGTGGAACGTGGTTCAAGTCCCAAACCCGGCGACTTAAAACTAACACCAGGTGTGTGTGGGTGTGTGTCCAAAGTTCCTAGAGGAGGATGCAGGAGAAGGGAGTCTGATGTGGCCATCCCCTGTGGGGGGTGATTTCTTGCTTTCTGTCTCTCAGTCTCTTTCTCTCTGGTGAGCACATGTGCCCTACAGCAAAAATCATTCTCTAAAAGAAAATAAAAATTTTCATTTGTCCACTTTAGCTTATTATTTTTTAAAGTTTATTTATTTCTTAAGAGAGTAAGAAAGGGGAGCTTATGAACAATAAATGTGTTTTTAATTAAGAATTATTTATTTAATTTTATTTGTCATTATTATTTTTTAATTTGATCAAAGAGAGAAAGCAAGCTATGAGATCTGGGACTCAAACAGCATTTGGTCATGTGGGAGTCCAGCATCCTAACCACCACACCACCTGCCAGCCCCACACAATAGGGTTTCTACACCACAATCTTCCCCACAGTTTCAGCCATTCAGGATTGTGAGCAGGTGCATGTGTGTCTGGCATGTACAGGGAGACCTCAGGATGCAAGCTCAGGACTTCAGCAGCAGGGAGACTTGCATTTTCATTGTACCAGGTGGTCAGCCTTTATTTATTTAAGTTTTTGCTATTGGGCACCTGTTGAGAGAGAGAGAGAGAGATCATCTCCCAGGGAGGATAGCCACACTGAACTCTCTTATCCTCCACTCTCCTTTGGGATTTGGGCATGTACTCACACATGCTTGGTGTGATTCTCAAGGCACTGGGTCTGGGACTCAAACTGTAAAGCTGGCTACATGGGATCCAGCGCCTTAAGCGCCATGCCACCTGCTGTCCCCAATGGTTGACCATTTAATGTCATTGTGGGAACAGGCAAAAATAAGCTCCCGTTATTTGGATTAATAGCAAAGGAAAATAGGTTTGCTGGTAAATATTTTAAAACTATTATTATTAATTTTATGAGAAAAAAAGAAACTGTAAATGCTTACACACCTTAAAAACAAGAATGTAAGCCACTGTACTTGGCAAAGTCTCAGAGTCTAGTGGAAGAGCTGAGTAAAGCTGATGGAAACAGGTCGTGGAACGTAACAAGGACCAGCTAGCGCACTGTCTGAGTTCTCCAAGTGAGGGCTGTACTTTTTCCTTACTTCCCTTCTTGAAGCATAGTTATTATTTTCCTTGTTCTTTATGTAAATACTGTGTATGTGGTGTTTTCCCATGTTTGTGTGTGTGTGTGTGTGTGTATGTGCATTTATGTGTGTAACATGCTTAGGCTGGTCTCTGAAGGATTAAACTTTGGCAGTATTAAGCTAGCTTAAGGAAAAGTAGACAAACACAAGGGATAAAAGCAGTAGTTACTGATTATAGATTAGTCTACACTTTTCTCTTAGTAATGAAAAGATAGGAATTAGAAGAGGGGAGGAGGATGTGGAAGACATAGTGGTTTGAATTTCTATCTAGCCCTTTTTCAATGAGCTCAAAGGAAGTGCCAATTGCAAGGAAGATTATACTGAGACCTACATCACCTGCAGTGGGTAAATGAACTCTTGCGTTTAAAGAAAATGTCCTGTGCTCGCTCGCTCCTCTGCCCAGATAAACCCTCCTGACCCCCGTCGGTGTTGCTTTAACAGAAAGGCGTCAGGACAGCTGGCTTTGCACTAACACCACTCCGCAGCCTCTCTGTTCAGCAGCTGCCGTTCTATTTTGCCCTGCTGGTTTTACGCACCAGGGAAAATGAAATGCTTTGATGGTGATTTTGTTCTGAGATCTTTATTGTCTCAGCTCACATTTCTACTCATAATATTAAACAGTAACATGAAAAATGAGTGGGAAATGAAAACATAAAGGCTAGAATTAAAAATTGAGAAAATAATTCATCATAAGAATTATCCTGTTTCATCTGAACTCCAAAATATGTCAATTATTTTTGAGAATTAGCTAGTTTCACTGGGGAATTATATTCACTTTTAAGGAAGAAATAACACCAATATTATGCATATTTTTAGGCACAGATACTGAACATTAAAAGACCAAAATCACCATGAAGAATGATGCAAAAGTCCTTAAAAACATTTGCAAAAGGAACTCAGCAATATAAAGTGCAATATTTCACAAACAATTGATATTCACCATTGATTTGAAGATTGATGCCATTATTAAAAGTTAATCAAATTTTCCACCTCATTAGCAGAATAAAGAAAAGTTATTATCATATAAACACAACCAACTTTTACTTAAAAATAATAAACAAATTGTCAGCATAGTAATAACAGTGAGAATTTACTCAGTCTGATTAAGTATATCTAATAAAAACCAAGGTGCCAACATAGTAACCATCCAATATGACAAGGCTAGAAAATGAAATAAAAGGAAGAAAGTTTAGAAGGCAATACATAAAATTATCTTTATTCACAAACATGATGATGTATGCTGAAATGTCAAGGAATTGGCAAATTCTATTAGAACAAAGTGAATTTAATAAGGTCAATAGTCAAAATTAATTGTATTTTTTGTTGTTGTTATTTTGATTGACAGAGCGCACATGTGCTCCCCAGATAAGGTGAGGAGGGAGAGAACTCCCCAAAGGCGGGTAATTAACTATTCCTCAACCTCTTCCTCCATTTCCCTATCTGGTCAGAATTTTGGCCAAAATGCATGTGTGCTCAGCATGTTTTTTAAGACACAGGGGATTGGATTCAAACCGTGGTCAGCCAAGTGAGACCCAGTTCCCAATGCATAGCCTTTAACTACAGCACTGCAGGACTGGCCCTAAACATATATATGTATGCTTCTGTACATAAGGTGGAAGACATTGGAAAGTAAACTATAAAAACCATTTACAATATTATCAAAAATAAAATGCTAAGGCTAGCAAGCAGCTAGTGGTTAAGGAGCTGGACAGCCATGTGATTGACTGTAGTTCAATTCCCAGATTGTAGTTCTTTGTAAGTCTAAAAGAATGTAGAATAACTCTTGCAGACTTGTTCTGTTTCAAGAGTATTTTTTTTCAAGGCCCTTGGTATTTTTCATCATAATATTAGACCCAATCTGTCAATTCTTTTTTTTCCCCCTAAGACAGATTTTTTTTTTTTTTTTTTTTTTGCTATTGAGCATGTGTACTCACCAGAGACAGAGACAGAAAGCAAGAAATCATCCCCAGGGGGTATGGCAGTGCCACAATCCCTTTTCTTCCATTCACATTTGGGATTTTGGGCATGCACACTTACATGCCTGGTGTGAGTTTTAAGCCACCAGGTCCGTGGCTTGAACCGTGGTCGACTACATGGGAGTCCAGCGATGTAACCATTACACCATCTGCTAGTCCCCTAATCTGTCAATTCTAAAAACGTTTGGAAATCTGTTGGAATTTTTATTATGATTGCATTGACTCTACATATTATTTTAAAGGTAATTGACATCTTTGAATATTACTATGCTTCAATCCAGGAAGATAATATCTCTCTCCATTATTAGATTTTATTTAATTCCTTAAGCCATCTTTTACAGATTTTAGTGTAAAGCTTTTGCACAGGTATGTTAAACTAATTTATAAAGTATTTTATTTTATTTCATTTGAGACATTTTTTCTATAGGGTGTGTGCACTTGCCAGAGAGACAGAAAGTGAGGAATCAACCCCCAGGGAGAATGGCCACACTGCAATATCTTCTCCATTCTCCTCCTGGGATTTTTGACGTGCACACACAAACACCCAGTGTGAGTTTCAAGCTGTTGGTCTGGGACTTGAACCACGGTACCTTGAACTCACAGTCCTCCTCTTCAGCCTCTCGAGTATCTGAGACTATAGGCATTTTAAAACACTGCTCTTGGGACCAGCGTATGGTGTAATGGTTACATTGCTGGATGCTCATGTAGTCAACTGCAGTTCAAGTCCCAGACCTGGCAGCTTGAAACTCATACCAGGTGCATGTGCATATGCATGCATGCCCAACATTCCAAGAGGAGAATGGAGGAAAAATAAAAACAAAAATAAAGCTGCTCTTTCTATTCAGGTAGAAGATTGAACAAAAAGACTAGAGAGCTTCAGTATCAAGTGGTCAGGATTAGCCATTGTCACGTGCGATGAATGATTCTGAACAGAGAGTATCCTGGCCCTGGAGAAGTCCATTCCACTCATCAGAAGGCACTTCGAACCTAGCGATATCTGCACACTGCTCCAGACACTGATTTCCAAAGTTCCTTTGAGACCTCCCTTACACATTTAGATCATTGATTCGTCATGACACTTGCTTCTATAGTTTACCATGGAAAAGAATTATTTTGATTTGAAACACTTGAACTCAGAAGCAAATCACCTCAACCACAGAATAACTTTAGCACGACTCCTATTACACATGTGACTCAGGACAATATAGCACCCCGAGGGGCCTGTCAGGGCAGGCTTGCTGCAAATACTTGCTTTTAAGTGGCCGAAATGAAGTACTGGATGAGGTTACACAGGACTGCGTATTTCAGTCTTCAAGTGTGTCTCCCAAGACAACAATGTAGTATTTATAGAGTTGATGCCTAGTTATGATTTCTGTGTAACTAGAAGGTGAGTTAGAAAGTCTATGCAGCACATGGTGAGGCTAGAATCTAATCTATCCTATTACTGCTCCTTATCATTTGAGCTACAAATATTTCACACCGTGAAGAAGTATTAATGTGTGATGCATTCTAAGGTAATACAATATATAAAAATATATTATATGTAATAAATGCAATATCGTATATAATATATTTTAACATATTTTTATATATTTCCGTGGTCAAAAGATAAAACACTGGGAAAAAAAAAAGCATAGGTTGTTCTCTATTTTCATTCTTTAATGATATTTCCATGCATGACAATAACCTCATTGTCTAGTTTTCCTAAAACCTCAATGCCCATTCGTGTCACATGTTAGATATCAGCACTCAATTATCCAGCTTGAGAAGACATTGGAAGAGGTTTAAGAGGTTAAAAAACTTACGGATTTATGGTTGGCATTCTGATACAAAAGCCTGTGCTCTTTACCTTAAATTAGTCCACTTCTTTTTTCATCTACAGTTTGTGAGTATAATTTAACTTCTTTCGTCTTCTAACCTGGTCTTCTTCAATGATAGAATATTTTAAAAGTATAAGACTTACATTCTCACTTCCTTACATAAAATCCCTCAGTTGCTCATCAGCACCTTCAGCATGATATCTAAATTTTTCATGTAGTAACAAACTTTTGATTGCCGCTCACATTTTATTTTTTCTTGCCATGTAGACTGGGTTACAGATTTTAAACTGCTCAACTGAATACACCAGAGTATATTCTTAAAAATACTTTATCTTGCCCAGTTGACTTTTTTCCATTCCAACCTGACATAAAGTTTGTCGTGTATTTTAATTGACTCACTGTCCGTCTTTCCTACTGGCATAGGAGCTTCATGAACCTGCATACTTCAAGGAGTCTTCAGAAAGTTCATGGAAAAGGTATATTACCATAAACTATACATGGATTGCAAAATCGTGTGCACCAAAATAAACTCGTACTTTAATTCCATTTTTCATGCACCTTTTGAAGTCAATGCATATTTCTAATTCTTATTGATTAAATTTTAATACATTTAGGGTAATAAATGCAATGCCTAGTATACAGACATTAAACAAACATTTCAAAGACTAGTTCATGAATATAAAGGTTTTCAAGGTGTTCTTTACTAACTTTTAAAAACATGCCTTTTGTAAATTAAGAGTTTTTTTGGGGGGGAGGTAATACAGTGTCTTGATCAAACTTGCTAAAAGTTTTTCTATTTTATTAGCCTTTTCAAAGAAACAGATTTTGAGATTGTCAGTGGTATATTTGTTTTGTTTCCCTTGATTTCTAAACTTACCTTATTTTGTTCTTCCTTGGAGAAGACAATCAAACAGACTATAATACTGATTTTTTTTTTTTTTTTTTGCTATAGGGCACGTGCACTCACCAGCCAGACAGAGAGAGACAGAGAGACAGAAAGAGAGAAATCACCCTCCAGGGAGGATGGCCACGCCGCAATCCCTTCTCCTCCATTCTCCTCTCAGGATCGTGGGCACGCACGCACACTCACCCGGTGTGAGTTTAAGCCACCGGGTCCGGGACTCGAACCACGGTCGACTATGTGGGAGTCCAGCAACATAGCCATTATGCTAATTGCTGGTCCCTATAATACTGAATTTTAAAATTTTGCTTCGAAGTTTTAAGGCTAGTACATGGTCAATTGTATCAACTTGAGAAGGCGAACTGAGTCAAACTATGTAAGGAAATTTGAGCATAAATATGTGGATGGCAGCTGGCATTCATACATTTCTGGTTGCCTAGACTATGCACACTGGTATCTCTAATCCTCAGGTAGGCTTTGAGGGCAAAACTCTGGGAGTAGCAAGGATTATACCAGCGGTTTTGGGACAATTACTCTTTTTTTCTTTCCTTTTTTTTTTTTTTTTTTTGTGGGATTTTTATTTTAGGGAGATTGCCGTTTTTTTTTTGAGAGCATTTTGCTATAGGGAGCATGCGCTCTCCAGAAAGACAGAGGGAGACAGAGAGAGACAGAAAGCGAGAAATCACCCCCCAGGGCGGATGGTCACGCCTCAATCCCTTCTCCACCATTCCCTACTCAGAATCCTGGGCACACATGCACATGTGCCTGGAATGAGTTTAAGACACTGGGTCTGGGATTCGAACCGCAGTTGACTACATGAGAGTCCAGCGACATAGCCATTACGCTAACCGCTGGTCCTAGGATTATTACTCTTGTCTACCAGGATCAATGAAAAGATGGCATTGGTCCAAGGTTGCACAGGTAGTCCCTGAGAAGATGTCCTTGTAGAAGAAATCCTTATGACAGGTTGCAGTGGTCTTTGTGCAGAGTTATGACTGTGAACAAGTTCTTCAAATAACAGTTTTTGTTAACAGGCATACTGGTGTGAAAAATACCTCCTCTATGGCCTTCCTCAGCTCAGGGTTGACACAAATCACTCTATACTGATTTGGACAAATTTTGCAATCAGAAAAATGTTCTGTGTAGGTTTGAGAAGAATGTATAATAACTAATTGATAGATAAAAATACGCCAAACTTGGGGACCAGCAAGTGGCATAATGGTTATGTCATTGGATCCCACATGGCAGACTATAGTTCTAGTCCCAGACCTGGTAGTTTGAACTCATGCCCCAAAATCCTGAGAGGAGAATGGAGGACAAGGGATTGTGGTGTGGCCATCTGTCTCTCTGTCTCTCTCCTTCTCTCCAGTGAGCACATGTGCCCTATAGCAAAAATCTAAAAAGAAAAAATTGTGTTTGTGTGTGTGTATACACCTACAGAGAAACAATGGAAATGTTTATATTTTTTATATTTATGTTACTTGTGCTTTTCATAACTTTCATTTCATTATAAAGTTTTATGTCTGCTTGGTAGAAATTCTTTTGGGGTGGACTTGTCAGTTTCTACAGGCAGTTGTGTGCATATGTTATTAGGTATATCAAATATAGAATTACTGATGGTCATATCGAGCTAATGAACTAAAGCTTCTTGTTATAATTTTAACCTACTGAATACTTTTATTAATAATGCTATTTTGTCTAGAGTTTATCTTCTTGTTTCTACCACAGGTTGTGCATCCCTAATCTGAAAAGCTCAAGTCCAAACGTTTTTGAGCTTTGACGTGATATCTCAAGTACAAAATTCCACACATGACTTCATGTGACGAGTAGCAGTCAGGGCGAAGGTGCATGGCACCCAGTTTACTCAGCCTCTCCTAACCCCCTTGTTTGGTGTGGCCAGAAAAGTCATAGATTGTCCACCAAAGTGCGCAAGATAATGACATCTTTGCTTTCTGAGAGCTCAGCATACACAGTCTTTGGTTTATGCAAAAAATTATTTAAAATTTGTATAACATTACCTTCAGGTGAAGTGTGTAAGGTCTACAAGACGAGTAAATAATTTCACATTTAAACATGGATTTCCTCCCCAAAGTACTTCATTATGCAGAGGCAAATATTCAAACACTTGAAAAAATGTAAAACCTGAGGGACCAGCAGTTAGCGTAACGGTTATGTCGCTGGACTCCCACGTAGTCAACCACAGTTCGAGTCCCGGACCTGGTGGCTTAAAACTCACGCCGGGCGCGTGTGCGTGCGTGCCCAAGATCCTGAGAGGAGAATGGAGGAGAAGGGATTCTGGCATGGCCATCACCCCTGGGGGGGTAATTTCTCGCTTTCGGTCTCTCTGTTTCTGTCTGTCTGGCGAGCGCCATGCCCCTTTTAGAAAAACCCTCCCAAAAAAAAAAAAAACCTGAAACGCTTCTGTCCCCAGCCATTTTATTTATTTCTCTTTTCATTTATTTATTTTCCTTTTATTTAAAAAAAATTCTTTTTCATTTCATTTTCTTCCATACATTCGATCACGTTAGTATTTGTCTTACAAAATGGATATTTCAACAGGTGAACATTTCTCCCTAGTACTGTTGATAAAACTATGAAGTATCTTCAACCGATAATACCACACCTCTTTGTGCCATTAATGCTTGGCCTCCCTGTCCTACCTAACCCGTATCACAATGCCAGCCAGCATTGCTTGGGACAGTATTTTCCTAGTGCATTTTTTTTTCTGCTCTTTATTTTCATTATTTCTGTGTGCTTGTTTAAAATGATACGCCCTATTAATAGCACATATCTGAATTTTATTCACTGTGACTTTTTTTGTTATTGGAAAATCTACTTCCTTTTTGTAGATTACAATTATATAGGTGTGTAAGGGGTATTTCTATATTATTTCTTTGTCCTTTTTTGTCCTAATTTGTCTAGATTGTTTCTTCTTATTTTACCTTTTTTTAGGATTGATATTTGTTATTCTATTTCAATTATTTTGGTGGTTGCATTCTTCTTCTATTATGCATTCATAAGACTTTGAGAGTTAATATGAATTTTTTCTATCATACAAAATAGAATCTTGGAATGTTTCAACTCTAGTCACCCTTCCTTTTGGCTTGTAGATTGCCTAATATGTTGCTGTTTCATATTTTCCCCAGATGTTTACCAATCTTGTTGTTTATTCTTGCTTCTGTATCTCAGACCTTCTGTACTAAATAGTTTTGTGTTATTATTTGTGAAGTACATCCTACAGTGTTTTCCATAATGTCAGGTGTTGATAATCTGTTTTAGTTTGTTGTCATCTGAAAATTCTAAATTGCAATACTTACCTACACTGCAGAAAGCAAGGTGCCTTTAGTTTTCATTAAAAACAGCTTGTTATTTGGCCATTTGACTAAGTGCACTGCATGGTATTTGAAGCGTCTGTGCATGACAAGAATGACAGACAAGTCCCACCAGCTGGGACTGCAGTGACCTTGCACAATATGGCTGCAGATGCCGCAAGTGGATTCTCAGTGTGTTCCAACCTCACCTGGACTTGACCCTGAAGACCAACAGACAGAGAAAACCCCCTTGTGGGCAAATCTCTTTTTTCCTGGAGTTAAATATACTCTAATGTATAATAATTACATGTAAGAGAATCAGCTGAAGAATGTTTTATCAAGATGGCCAGATGACTGAGAAAGAATAATAGTGGAGAACTGATGAAAACTTGGAGGAAAGTTTTCTTCTTGGCCTAAGTTCAGGCTGGGGAAAGGTTAGTCCTCTGTGAGTGCTCACCCAGCTGCTGAGGACACACTCAATAATTCAGTTGACAAAGTAAATTACGGGGTGAATACCAATCAGCCTTTTCCCCAACCACCCCAGAGTTTGCTTAATGAGTTCATTAACAAAGTGGCTGCGGAAGAAGGAATGGAGACAATGCATAGATGCAGAAACACAAGCTGGCCATCACTGATGCTGACTTCTCTCCAATTCTTGTCTGATGTAATGGCAGCCATGCCTAGCCCCAAGTTCTCCATATGGCGATATAATTGAGTAACAAATCATCTCGTGGCAGATAGAGTACTTTCTAATAGAGGGAAATTTGTTCTTACTAGAATGAACACATATTTTCTTTTTAAAATTTGCTGCCCACCACATTTCTAAGAGTATTAATAATAGTATTCATATCTTATGAAAGATCATATTTTATTAACATGTCGTCTTACCTAATATTTCTTCTGGTCAAGAATCTCATATACTTACAAATGAAATTAGGCAATGAGGATTACTGGCTCCATCATGAACCTGGCACTTAAAAACCTCTTTAATTGGGGCCAGCAGTTGGCATAATGGCTATGTCGCTAGACTCCCATATAGTCAGTGGCAGTTCCGAGTCCCCAGGAACGGTGGCTTAAACTTACACCAGGCGTGTGCGTGCATGCCCAAGATCCAGAGAGGAGAATGGAGGAGAAGGGATCCCGGCGTGGCCATTCCCCCTGGGGGGCTGGTTTTTCGCTTTCTGTCTCTCTGTCTCTCTCTGTCTTTCTAGCGAGCACATGCGCCCTATAGCAAAAACCTCTTCTAAAACAAAACAAAACAAAAGCAAACAACAACAACAAAAACCCTCCTGAATTATAAACCATATATAGAAAGAAATATTAAAGGCTCTTCCTGCAGCTCCTGGAAGTACACCCTGAGGCATTCCATAGCTGTCCTTGCGCTAAGACGCGCTCTGAATTGCCAATTAACTATGGCGGCGCTTCTCTGCTCAAACCAGAGCATGTGGTTGAGGCGTCAGACCGAGTCTAGGACCTCTCATCTTCACACCGCAGAACCCACTCACAATTGTTGCCCTATAATAAATTCACTTCTGCTCAAGTTACCTGCAGTGGACGCTGATCTCTGTAAATCAGAACCCTGAGGATACAGAAGTGAAGGATGCCTATCCAGGAACTACTGATGAAATGATTGGGAATCTATCAATGGGTTTCTATGGAATCTAAATAAGATGATGCCTACAAAAATGTACAGTCAGTGTAACTCATTGGCCAAATTAAATCAAGAAACATTGGGAACCAGCAGTTAGCGTAATGGCTATGTCACTGGACTCCCACGTAGTCGACCGCGGTTCGTGTCCCGGACCCAGTGGCTTAAAACTCACGCCGGGCGCGTGTGCGTGTGTGCCCAAGATCCCTAGAGGAGAATGGAGGAGAAGGGATTGCGGCGTGACCATCCCCCCTGGGGGGTGATTTCTCGCTTTCTGTCTCTATGTCTCTCTCTGTCTGTCTGGCGAGCGCACGTGCCCTACAGTGAAAATCTCTCCAAAAATAAAAAATAAAAAAAGAAACATTCATTACTAGAAGCTGAGTAGTGGTCACGGTCTTCCTCATCTCGCCTTAGCTTCCTTACAGAGCGGGGAGAAGGTCAAAGAACTGGCTTCTGAATTTCTTCTTTGTAAGGACCCCCACATTTATATTCGGAAACACCCAGCATGGACCATGATGACACAATCGATGGCTGACCAATTAAATCACAGCTTATGTACCATATACATGTTGATTACTCATAGTAACAGATTCAGAATACCTTATATTCATATTAATACATCCAGGTCACCTTAATTATGTTCATGAATTGACTTATAAGAATCTAGATGTAGGGAACCAGCAGTTAGCGTAATGGCTATGTCGCTGAACTCCCACGCAGTCGACCGCGGTTCGAGTCCCGGACCCGGTGGCTTAAAACTCACGCCAGGCACGTGTGCGTACGTGCCCAGGATCCCAAGAGGAGAATGGAGGAGAAGGGATTGCGGCGTGACCATCCCCCCTGGGGGGTGATTTCTCGCTTTCTGTCTCTCTGTCTCTCTCTGTCTGTCTGGCGAGCACACGCGCCCTATAGCGAAAAACCTCTCAAAAAAAAAAAAAAAAAGAATCTAGATGTAGAGAAAATATTTCTAACGTATAGCAACAAAATGCCAACGGTTCTATTGAGGTGAAACCATAATAAACTTACTTGAAAGCTAGCTGAAGGGATTCCAGAAAGTGCGTGGAAAAGTAGAATTCAAGTATGAATTTACGGCCCAGCAGGTGGCGCGGTGGTTAAGGTGCTGACACCCACATGGCCGAACATGATTTGGCAATTTGCTTTCTCAATTTCTCTCTCTCTCTCTCTCTCTCTCTCTGGTCAAAATTTTAAAATAAATAAAATAATTATTTTTAAAAAGGTATGAGTTTATTTGATGCAAAGAAGTTTGAAATCCATGCAGTTTCTTCATTATGTAAATTTTCCATGATCTTTTTTGTGTGTGTTTGAGAGAATTTTTGCTATAGGGTGC
Organism: Tupaia belangeri chinensis; assembly: GCF_000334495.1. Classification (NCBI taxonomy): domain Eukaryota; kingdom Metazoa; phylum Chordata; class Mammalia; order Scandentia; family Tupaiidae; genus Tupaia; species Tupaia belangeri. The sequence continues at coordinate 897,246 of NW_006159861.1, read as the reverse complement.
GTGCACTTGCTGTAAGACAGAGAGGCAGAAAGCAATAAATCACCCAATGGGGGTATGGCCACGCCGCAACCCCTTTTCTTCCATTCTCCTCTCGGGATATTGGGCACACATGGCTCATGTGAGTTTAAACTATTGGGTCTGGGACTCGAACTGTGGTTGATTACTTGGGAGTCCAGCGATGTAACCATTATGCCATCTGCTGATCCCTTGAATTATTTTTTTGTTTTGCCATAGAGTGCGTGTAGTCACTGGAGAGGGATAGAGAGAAGGACAGTGAGAACTCACCTCTGAGCATGGATGGCCACGTGGCAGTCCCTTCTCCTCCACTCTCCTCTAGGATTTTGGGTACACACATATACCCAGTGTAATTTTCAAGCTGCCAGGTCTAGGACTCGAACTGTAATTGGTCATGTGGGAGTCCAGCACTTTAACCACCCTGCCAAAATGCTGGCCCTCCATGATCTTTTTGAGCACTCGGATGTCCAGAGTTGTGAGCCACCTGGTACTTCAGATGTGACTAGTGCTATGATGACTATGCAACAGGGCAGGGAGAAGCAGGCTGAGAGTCGTGGGAGGAAGCCGAAGCGGAAGTGGAGCTATGTTAGTGACAGGCAAGAAGGGAATTTTGAACTGACTGGAATGTCAGATTGGATATTTACTAAAACATTTTTTCATGTGGAATTTGTTATAAACCTCTTTTTTTCTCCTCTTGTATCTGACCCAATTTGGGAGCTAACAGCTACACAATCTAGTAATGATTTGGTAGATTTAAACCCAGGATGTGACGATGAAAGGCCAAGTCCTACACCAAGACTGGGGGAAATTGGAGGCTGAGTGAAGAACGATGCTCACACAGGTGACTCACTCACAGTGGTGTTTCTGAGTAGCCTCCAGAAAATCTGCTTTGGAAACGAACACAGATTTCTAATTGGTATAGCAATATGGAGAGTTTACATTTTATACTCAATGAACATGCAACAATTTTCAGTGTGCTTAATTCATTTATTTTTAAATATCTTCAACATTTATCTAAATTAATGCTAAATGTGTTCATTCATTCATCCAATCTTTAAAAAAATCTTTGAGACATAAGTCACATAACAAGGACTCGTACATTTAAAGCTTGCAATTAAATGGATTTTGCTATATTCACAGGGCTGTGCAACGATCCCCACGATCTAAATCTAGAACATTCTCATCTCCTCTAAAGGAAACTCCATATCCTTTGCTTTTGCCAAATCCTGTTTCTCTCTAATCTCTAATCTAATTTCCATCTCTACAGATTTTCTTATTGTGGACATTTCATATCAATGCGATTGTACAATATGTGGTATTCATTACTGGCTTTTGTCACTCAGTGCACTGTTTTTAAGGATCATCCAGGTGTAGCATGTATCAGCAGTGCATTTCTTTTTATTAGTGAATAATATTCCATTGTACAGATATGCTACATATTCAGCTGAAGGATACTTTTGTTGTTCCCACCTGTTGCTATTTTGAATAATGCTGCTATGTTCGTTCATGTGGAAGTTTGTGTATTAATAAATGTGTTGACTCGCAGGTGGAATTGTTGAGTCATGTGCTTATTCTATATTTACATTTTTGAAGAATTGCTGGTTGTTTTCCAAATTGGCTATGCTGTTTTCTATGACCACCAGCACTGTTTGAAGATTCCATTTCCTTCACATCTTTGTCAACACTTGTTACTGTCTGTTCTATTTTTTCTATTTTAGGATGTGTGCACTAGCTAGAGACAGAGGCGGAGTGAGACAGGGAAAGTGAGATAGCATCCCCCTCCCTGCAATCAAAATCTTTTGTCCTCCCTTCTCCTCTTGGAGTTTTGGGCATATATGCACATGTGGCAGGCATGTTTTTCAAACCACCAGGTCGGGGACTCAAACCACAGGAGGCCATGTGGAATCCAGCCACCTTAACCTCCACGCCATCATTTGACCCATCTGTCCTTTTTATTCTAACCATAAATTGGAAGTGAAATGGTATCTCCTGGTTTTGAGTTGCATTTCACTAAGAATTTTTTAATGCTTATTGGGACCAGCAGTTAGTGTAATGGCTATGTCACTGGACTCCCATGTAGTTGCCCGCGGTTCGAGTCCCGGAGCCGGTGGCTTAAACTCACACTGGGCACATGTGCGTGCATGGCCAAGATCCTGAGAGGAGAATGGAGGAGAAGGGATTGTGGTATGGCCATCCACCCTGGGGGGTGATTTCTTGCTTTCTGTCTCTCTGTCTCTGTCTGTCTTTCTGGTGAGTGCACGTGCCCTATAGCAAAAAAATTAAAAAAAAGAATTTTCTAATGCTTATTGATCTTCTGCATATCTTCTCTGAAAAAAAAGTTTATTCAATTTCTTTTCTCTTTTTAATTGGAGTATTTGTATTTTGATGATTGATTTATAAAATTTCTTTATACACTCTGGATAGAATCTGGATACAAGTCTTTTATTACACATTGTGACTTTGTAACTACTTTCTCCTATTCCATAGTTTCCTTTTATCACTGTCCTAATATTATGTGAAGCACAGAACAAATATTTATATATTTTTCAGTTGACTGAAGGCACATGTGTTCACCAGATAGAGAGAGGGAGAAAGCAGTCCTTCCGGTGTGTGGTCACATCAAAATCCCTTCTCCTCCATTTCTCTAACTGGTCAGGGTTTAAGGTATGTATGCACACCTGTCTGGAGTGTGTTTTCTGTTTTTTGTTTTTTGTTTTTTGCTATAGGGCACCTGTGCTCGCCAGAAAGACATAGAAAGACAGAGAGACAGAAAGCGAGAAGGCCATGCCGCAATCCTTTCTCCTCCATTCTCCTCTAGGGATCTTGAGTACACACGCACACGTGCCCAGCATGAGTTTAAGCCACCGGGTCCAGGACTTGAACTGTAGTCGACTACACGGGAGTCCAGTGACATAGCCATTATGCTAACTGCTGGTCCCTGGAGCATGTTTTTTAACGTACAAGGGCTGCTATTCAAATTTCAGCAAACCATGTGGGATCCAGCTCCCTTAATCACTAGGGTGTGAGGCTGGTCCCAGATAATGTTTTTAATTGTTATGGTATTCAGTTTATCTGTTTTTATTTTTCTTTCTTTTTTCCTCTCCTTTTTGTTCTGTTTTGTTTTGTTGTTTCGTTTTGTTTTTGCTTAAGCTCTTGATCTTTTGTGTCTTATCTAAGAAACCATTGACTACCCTACTGTTAAAAAGTAGTTTACCCTTAGGGCTGGATCCATGGTTAAAGCAGCTGGATCCTACATGACCCACAGCATGGTTCAAATCCTGGACCCAGTGACTTGAAAAATATTATGGGCAAGTGTGTCTTCATGCTCTAAACATCCACAGAATGTAGAAATGGAGGAGAAGGGATTGTGGCATAAGCACATCACATCAGAGGGTACTTTCTTCCTCTTTCTCCCTTTTTCTCTCTGTTTCTCTCTGGAAAGTGCATGTGCCCTTTGGCAAATTAAAAAAAAAATTACACTTAAAGTTTCTTCTAAGATATTTATAGTTTTTCAGCTTCACATTTAAATCTATGAATCAGTTTGAGTTTTTCTGTGTGTGTACTTTGTAGTAGCAGTTCATCTTCACTCTTTTGCATATGACTATGGAGACTTAGGAACATTTGTGTAAAGATATTTTTCTCCACTTAATTCTTTGGCATCCGTATTGAAAACCAATTGACCATGAATGTAAAGGGTTTCCATCCAGACTCCCCATTTGATGCCGTCGGTCAATGGAGCTATCCTTACGCCAGTACTACACGCTCTTCATTCCTGGAGCTTCATAGTAAACTTTGAAATGGAGAAATATGAGTCCTCCAACTTTGTTCTTTTGAATATCGTTTGGGCTATTCTGGAATTCTTGCAGTTTTGTTTATGTTTTATGACTAGACTGCCAACTTCTTCAACCTCTGAGCATTTTGCGAGGCATTGCAGTGAATCTCGAAATGAACTGGGAGAGCCTTGTCCTCTTTACAATGTTATGTTTTCTGGTCTGTGAGCTGATAATACTGTGATCCAGGACTAAACAGGATGTCTCCCCATTATTTACAATTTCATTCATTTATTGCAGCAATATTTTGCAATTTTCAGCTTACGTGCTCCATTTCTTTTGTTAAATCTATCACTGAATCTTTTGTTCTTTGATAAATGGACTTGTTTTCTTAATTTTATGTTGGGAATATTTACTGGTAGTGTATAGAAATACTCCTATTTGTGTATTGATCATTTATGCTGCAATCTTGTTAAATTCACTTATTAGTTTTAGTGTATTTCAATATGATACTTAGAACTTCTACATACAATTTCATGTCATACACACACACAGAACTGAATTTATTTTCTTTATTTCTTTTTAATTTGCCAGAGGGCCGTTACACTAGCCAGATGGAGACAGAGAATCAGAGAAAGAGGGAAAGTGAAAAAGCATCGCACATGGGGATAGTCACAGCACAAGACCTTCTTCTCCACTTCTCCCTCTTTGCAGAACTTTGGGCACACACGCACATAGGTCCAGACTGCTTTTACGGCCAGCTGGCCCAAGACTCAAACCACCCAGTTGGCCATGTGGGATCTACCCCCTCCATGCCACTGCTTGGTCTGAACCAAGTTTACTTCTTCTCTAATCAGGACGGATTTATTTCTGCAATAAATCCCATTTGGTCCTAGTGTAGAATCCTTTTTATGTTTTGCTGGATTTAGTTTGCAATATTATTTTGTCATCCATTCAATCTAGTAATGAATGACAAGTGTTTTGCTAGATGGTAAAGATAAAGTTGTGCTCAAAATCATATACAATCTTTTTCTTTATGAGTACTAATGTTACTTGGGAAGATATATTTTATTGGAATATTCATACAAATGACTTTATTTTATCATTATTATTATTTTAATTTTGCTATAGGACATCAGAGTGTGTTCGCCAGGCAAATAGAGAGAAAGCCACCTTGTTTGGGACTCAAACCACAGTCAGCCATGTGGAAGTCCAGTGTCTTAACCACCATGCCAACTGGTGGCCCCCAAATTATTATTAATCACTATTTAAAATAAACCTTTTTTTTAAACTTTTTTTTTTTGAGAGGTTTTTGCTATAGGGCACGTGCACTCACTGGAAAGACAGAGAGAGACAGAGAGACAGAAAGCAAGAAATCACTCCCCAGGGGGGCTGGCCAGGACTCAAACCCTTTTCCTCCCTTCTCCTCCTGGGATCTTGGGCACTCATGCACACGCACCTGGCGTGAGTTTAAGCCACTGGGTCTGGGACTCGAACTGCGGTCAACTACAGAGTGGGGGGAGACATAGCCATTATGCCAACTGCTGGACCCCAAATAAACCTTTTGAAGGAAAGGAATATGGCTCTGTGTTATTCTAGAACAAAGGAAGAGACTGAGGTCTGGGTGTTGGCTTCATGGTAATACAACTGGATCCACATTAAAAAGGCCCTGAGCCCAGGACCTTCCTGAGCACGCAGGGAACACATGTGCCCCCGGCCTGGGCTGACAGACTGGAGGGGCATCATAGTGTGAAGGCCCTATTGAGGCATTTTTCCCTCTGCCTCTGTCTCCTTATCTCTCTATCTCATGAAAGAAATAAGTAAACTTTAAAACTGTTAAAAAAGAAAAAAAAAGAGAGAGAGAGAGAAGAGACATTGGGGCCAGCCAGATGGTTTGGTGGTTAAAGGGCTGGATTCCACATGGCCAACAACATACTTGACGTTTTTTTTTAGCAGCTTGAAAAACATAGTGGGCAGGTGTATATGCATTCCCAAGACTCCTGAGAGGAGAATGGAGAAGATGTAGTGTGGCCATTCCCCCGGAAGTGGTTTCTTACTTCCCCTCTCTCTGTCTCTTTCCAGTGAGTGCACGTGCCCTAAAGAAAATTTGAAATAAATAAATAAAAGGAACAGACATTAAAATGGGATGTAGTTTGTTCCTTATTTTTTTGAAATACTTATTAATGTTTTTCATGAGAGGGAGAAGAGAGAATGGTATGTCCTGGTCAGAGGCTCAGCATGCTGCAGTCTCTTCCTAGCCTTCCAGCCGCCCAGGATTATGGGTGCACCTCACATGCTCTGATCAAGCTGAGACACAAAGCTGGGCCTCCCAGATGACTCAGAACCACAGGGCTGCCTGTGCTATTGCAGTGGGGCCAAGTTCCAGCACTTGAAGAATATTTAAGCCCTAATTAGGAAGTGGAGGCATAAGAAATCATTCTAGAAAGAATGACATATTAGAGATATTGGATAAAATTATTTCATAAATACAGTCATTTTTAGAGAGGTCTGAGTCAAGGTTGAAGAACAGTATGAGGTCCAGATTATCCAGTTCTTTCTAGACCATTTCAAGAACAATAGGGAGCTGTTGACAAGTTATAAGCAAGTTAAATGACATTATCAAATGTTTTTCTTTTCTTTTTTTTTAGGTTTTTATCATAAGGTACAGTTACTTGCCAAAAAGATAGAGACAGTGAGAGGGAAAGTGAGAAATAACACCCCCAAGGGGGATGACCATGCCACCATCCCTTCTCCATTCTCTTCCTGAGATTTTTGGACAGGCATGCATGTAAGCCTCGTGTGAATTTCAAGTCACCAAGTCCAGGACTCAAACTGCAGTCGGCCATGTGGGAATCCAGCAGCATAACCACCACGCCACCTGCTGACTCCTCAGAGTTTCTATATTAAGAGATAACACAAACTGTCTCGTGGAAAATAGAAGGAAGGGAGGATGTAGGATTGTCACCAACCTGTTTTTGAAGGTCACATTAGCAGTCCAAAGGAGAGTTGCCTTATCTTGGCATAGGCTGGTAGTAGGTGGAGTTCCAGAGAAACACGCTGTGAAATAAACATAAAATTATAGCTCTGGCTTTGTTTGCATTTTTGTAAATTACTAAATAGTGTACTCAGATACTTTAGTATTTTATTCTTTATACTATTGTGAAATTCATACATTTTGGGGGGAGGTTTTTGTTATAGGGCGCATGTACTTGCCAGAAAGTCAGAAAGAGACAGAGAGACAGAAAGCGAGAAATCACCCCCTAGGGGGCGGGATTGGCCATGCCGCAATCCCTTCTCCTCCATTCTCCTCTCGGGATCTTGGGCACGCACGCACATGCGCCTGGCATGAGGTTATTTTTTACAAAACAGTTGCTACCAGATTTTTCAGACCTTGAGTTTTGTGTCATAGAAAGATATCAAAAATAATGAACTGGGGAACCAGCAGTTGGCGTAATGGCTATGTCGCTGGACTCCCACATAGTTGACCACGGTTCGTGTCCCGGACCCGGTGGCTTAAACTCACGCCGGGCGCGTGTGCGTGCGTGCCCAAGATCCCAAGAGGAGAACGGAGGAGAAGGGATTGCGGCGTGGCCATCCCCCCTGGAGGGTGATTTCTCACTTTCTGTCTCTATGTCTCTCTCTGTCTGGCGAGCACACGCACCCTACAGTGAAAATCTCTCAGAAAAAAAAAAATAATGAACTGGAAATATGGGGCATTTTAAATTCCTGTCAATCATAATATAGTACCGAAACAAGGAATCCAAACTTACACACCAGTGTGCAAACTCTGATAAGGTTAAACAACATTATTTAACTCTATTTGAAGAAAAAATACTCTCGAATATTAATCTAATATCTTGAAAGCATATGTTGGGTTCGGAAAGTTACGATGTATTTTGGATAGAAAACAGAAAAATACATCACAACTTTTCCAATAACTCACTATATATGATTAAGATAATAGAAATTTTTTAATTTTTGAAACATTGGATTTTTTAATGTTTATAAATTATTTAAGATTTGTATTGTTTTGAAACTTAAGTCCTGTGTTTTAAGATATATTACTGGAGCAAATTTAAATAAGTAAGAAAAAAAAATAAGTAAGAATTTGATTTTGTCAGAAATTCTGGTTTCTAATATTTTCATTTTACAAATCACATTTGCCATGATGAACACTCTAATTTACACAAAAGAGCAACGGAAAATTAATTTTAAAAACACATTTGGTTGCACATATGTTTGGAATAAAATTGTTGTTTTAAATGGCTTAATTAGAACAGTTTGTCATACTTACTGGAAACGGGTATAATGACATTATTTTAACCACTGAGTTCTGGCAGAAATCTAAAGAGAGAGAGTGAAAGGCACTCCTGCAGCTTTGTTCTTCAAGCTCTGCTCTGCGCCTTTCAGCAGTTCGAGCTTGTTCATTAGATCCAAGGTACTTGTCGCTATAAAACTGACATACTCAGGGAGATGTTAAACTAGGCCGCAGTGAAGGAGCAGTCTCTGCGTTCAGTAAAACAGCATTTATTCAACACATTCAACACTTGGTGTGTGCGTACTCGTTTTAATCTCTGATCATGACATTGGCCTAAAGAGAATTTGATTTATAACAGTGAGTGTCTTATTAAAAAATCACATATTGGAGCCAGCAGGTGGTATGGTGGTAAAGGTACTGGACTGCCACAAGGCAGTCAGCAGTTTGAGTCCCGGACCCGGCAGCTTGCTTTCTTACTTTCCCTCCCTGTCTCTGGTGAGCACACATGTCCTATAGCAAATTAAAAATAATGATAATAATAACTAAAATTAAATAACTAATTTACAAATAAAGATAACATGTTAAATGCCCACAGATGGCCAAAGAGTTAAGTGCATTGCTTGAATGAGAAGAGACACACACAGGTCACTCCTCTGTCATGGGATCACCCACAGTTCCAGGAGGACTTTTCCCCAGGGGACAATCACCATTCTCCTTTTCTATCCAGGCTCTTAGTATTCCACACACACCAAATATTCTGAGCAAATCAGGCTAATTAATCATTTTCAGACACAACCTGTATTTTCCTTATTTGGTTTCTTTGGAAGATACCCCGGCCTCATGTGAGTTCAAATCCTGTCCAAACCTCAAGCAGTAGATTTTCAAATGCATTAACCTTCTTCTGACTCAGTCCCCGGTAGAGAGGAATTTCCCCTCCCCACATGCCCATAGTAATGATCTTTTTCCTTGTTACGCCCTTGTAATACGGTTGTTTATATACTTGTCTAGTTTATGTACTCTATGAGATTATAAACTCCCTTGAGATCGATTCTATCTTATCTTCATATTTTACCTCTTCCTTTGCCACGAACAGTTTTTGGAGCATCGTGGAGCATTGTCAAAATGAATTGCCTTCACAGAGTTATGGGTAGGCTCAGAGTCACGAAGCATATAAGGAGTGAGTGAGTGAGTGAGTGACTCACTGAGGGAACAGAGAAGAGCTGGCTGCTCTCCGTTTTTAATAGTGCCCTAGGGATGCATTTGGAGAAAGACTTCCTCTTACAGTGAAAGCTTCTATATGCCAAAAATAAAAATAAAATAAAACCCAGAAACAACAAAAAAAGAAAAAAGTAAACAAAAAAGCTAGGTGCCCTAAGAAGTTTGACCCAGGGAAACAATCATAGCACTGAAATTTTAAAAAGGAGCATTGAGGTAAGCCCAGGAAGGAAGGAATCATTGTACCCCTGAGACCATTGACCGAACACCCTTTCGTACTTTCTGATGACAGCTTTGATGCATAGGTTATTTCTGGGAACTAATCCAACGAAGAAATTTAGAATTGTGAATTAAACATACTATGATATTACTATACATTATGGATATTTCTTACTCTTTTCTGGAAAATTGATCTCTTAACTTCGTCCGTATGCTTGTGGAACCACCTCTCACAAGTTCTGATGGGATAAGCAGAGTGTGTTTTCCATGGACAAAACCTACTTTCCAGTAATCGGTTATGGTAGCCTCCTTTGCAGCTAGAGTTCTGGCTACTCCCCTAGGTTTTGATAACCAGATAAACCTGGCCCAGACATGGAACCTGATTCAGTTCTTGAGGGATAAACTCATACGTGGGATTGATGGAGCATATGGTAGTTCTAGTGTTCGTTTTTAAAGGAAACTCGACAGCAGCGTCATCATTTTGCATTCCCACCAACAATGTACAGTGTTCTAATTTCTCCATGTGCCTGCCAATACTGATTATCTTCTGTGCCTTTTGATGACAGTTGCTTTAACAGGTGTGAAGTAATAAGTCATTGCGGTTTTGATTTGCATTTCCTTGATACTTAGTGATGTTGAGCACCATATGATACACTCGTGAGCCATTTCTGTGTCTTCTCTGGAGAAACTTTGACTCAAGTCCTTTGCTATTTTTTAATCTGATTATTTGGGGTTTAGCTATTGAATTGTAGGAGTTTCTCATACATATTTTTAATATTAAACCCTAATTAGACAAGTGGTTGCAAATATTATCTCCCAAACCATTGGCTTTCTGCTGATTGTTTCTTTTTTCTGTAAACGAGCTTTTTAGTTTGATGTGGCTCTACTTGTTTATTTTTTTATTTTGTCACCGGTTCTTTTTGTATCATATTCAGGAAATCGTTGCCAAATCTAATGTCATATTGCTTTTTTTCCTACATTTTCCTCTAGGAGTTTTACGGTTTTAATTTGTTTTGGGTTATTTTTGTGTATAGTGTAAGATAAGAGTCTAAGTTCATTCTGTTTCATGTGGGTATCCAGTTTTCCCAACGCCATTGGTTAAGAGACTAGACTTTAACAAGATTGCCTAATTTTCTTTAAGCACATCATTTTCTTTAATTAAGCAGATAATTTATTTGTTCATACCTCCTTATCTTTTCAGTCCTTGCTAACCTTACAAGTATCGACAACTGCTTTTTCCCTGAGAGCTTGTTCTAGCTGCCTGGGCCATTATACCTGTGCAGAGAGCAGGCTGGTAAATGAATGCGTCACAGGAGCAGATCTTAATTACTAACTGCTAGGATTTGGTTCATAATCCCCTGTTCTTTCCCTCAGGGGTAATAACCTTGCTGGATTAAGCTACAGTTGCCCACGATGGTAACCTGTTTGATAATGTACATCTGTCTCTTTTTCCCTCCACTTCTCCACTTTTCTACTCGTGTGCTGGGATTGCTTTCCAAGTGAACTATCTGCATGTAAATCCTACCCAGAGTCTTCTTCTGGGATCCAAGCTAAGCCACTCCATCTAAAACCGGTTTCTATTGCTTACAACTCATAAACTTGTCTTCTTGTATTAGAGACTCTTACATCACATAAAAAGGTCTGGTCACACGATGAACAATAATCCTACCCCGTGATGTCTCTCCCATTGTCCTTCTCCTTTCTCATTTTAATTGGAATTTTGCAAAATGACATAGGCACTTGGCACCAGTAATTAGCATAAGGGCTATGTCACGGAATTCCCATGTAGTGAACCACGGTTCAAGTCCCGGACTGGGTGGCTTAAACTAACGCCGGATGTGTGTACATAGGCGCCCAAGATACCGACGGGAGAATGGAGGAGAAGGGATTGTGGC
>NW_006159861.1:877884-885384 GCF_000334495.1 Tupaia belangeri chinensis | reverse complement strand
CTAGCAAAAAAAAAAAAAAAAAAAAAAAAAAAAAAAAAAAAAAAAAAAAAAAACCTCTTCCAAAAAACAAAAAAATGACACAGGCACTTGAGTAGTTACAGAGAGTTCAGGTCAAATATCAGAGTTAACTCTTAATAACCAAGTGACGTGAAACTATTTATCATTTTTTCCCCAAATTTCATATTTTTCTTGGAGAAATGAGCTTATAAGTGCAACTGTGAAATATGTAAATGCTACTGTGAAATATGTAAAGTATCGCAAACTTCTACACTGCACCAACTCAGCAGTGCTCGAGATATGCACGTTTCTTCTCTTCTATTTTCCAACTTTTGAACCTTTCCTTAATCACCCTTAACTTTTTTTTTTTTTTTTTGTCAAATAAAGTATAAATGATAAAAAGCCAAAATATCCACAGCAATGTGGTTTTGGTGAAGTAACTATTCAAAGCACTTAGAAACCTTCACAGAATGTATCTCTCAAGATGGCCGCTTCAATTCTACAAGTAAAAATATTTTCACTAAATATCAGTCCCTATCAATAGTCACTCAGCAAAAGTTACCTTGCACAAAATGCATCCCTTTTGTACAGATGTAGCTCCTTCCAGAGCTGCTTTCGGTGCCACTGCTTTCTGGCAGTCCACACTGCTCCTGTTCGTGCATTTAGCACATTTGCTTTCCTGTCCCCAGTATTTCCCTGACTCCACCTTCAGCCATGCTGTGTGCTCTGGACCTCTCTCCCCCCACTTTCTCTCATCTCTGTCCGTGACAACCTCTTGAGGTCTGGATAACTAATTTGACTACTCTGACAAACCATGTTAAGTCAAAATGCTCTTCCACATAACATTTGCATTTTCATTTGGGCTTTGTTAATGCTAAGGAATAAGTCGTATGACAACCTTAAGCATCGAAGCAAAAGCTCCAAGGGAGTTGTATTTGGACAAGAAGACATTTTTTACATCTTTCAAATCCCACCCCAAAGGCAACTTTATTTCAGCAAAATATAATACTGGCTCTAGGATTCTAGGTAATAATAAATCTATTCCCTCAATTCTAGCAATTATCCATTGTCATTCTGACAATATTTAACACATTCTGACTTTGGAAATGAGTGACTCCCTTTTTAACTATCCATTTATCAAATACTTGTTAAACATTATCAAGTTTACGACATTGTTATAGGCAGTAAAATTAGTCAGTAAAGATTCACTCACTCGAAAAGATTAAGTATTTGTCTTAGTTTGAGTTGTTGTATCTAAGTACCATATAAACAACAGAACTTTTAAAAAGTTAATTACTTTCTTTCATGAGCAAGAGAGACAGAGAGTGAGAGAAAGGGACAGAGACAGAAACCTCAGACAGGACTTTTCCTGGTGTCTTTGACCCATAGCTTCTTCCAGCCCTGAATCACAGCATGCACACAACTGGCATTTTCAGGGAGGATTGAACCCAGAACCTTCCCATATAGGCTAGTCTGTCCAAGTCTGTGTTACCACTGTGCCACCATCTGTCTCCGGACAGCAAATATTTACTTTTCGTGGCCAGCAGGTGGCATAGTGTTTAAGGTGCTAGACTCCTGCATGGCCAACTGCAGTTTGAATCCCAGGCCTGGTGGCTTGCTTTCTCACTTTCCCTTTTTTCCCCTCTCTGTCTCTCATCAAATTAAAAAAAAAAAAATACGATAAATAAAATAGAATAAATAATTCTTAAACAAATTTATTTCTCACAGTTCTGGATGCTGACAGTCCAGTTCAGGGTGGCAGTACAACTGGCTTCTGGTGCAAGCCCTCTTCCAGGTTGTGGTCTGCCCAGAGGAACAAACTTTCTCAGAACTCTCATAGGGACACTAAAGTCATTGATGAGGGCTCTGTTCTCATGACCTAGTTATTTCCCAAAGGTCCCACCTCATAATTCCATCTCACTGAGCAAGATTTCAACATAAGAAATGTCAAGAGGACAGAAACATTCAGTCGGTCACAGTATTATAGTTGGCAAAATCAAAAAATATATGCACGAAGTTGCTGTACATAAGGTGACGACTGTATTTGATTAAACGTCCAAATACATTTGTACATGGAACACATTCTGTTGGAGTTCTAGAAAGTCAAGGTAAATGAGCACCAGAATAATTAACAAAGACTTCACTGAGTGTGTAAAAACTAGGTGGTTGACCCAGGAAAAGGGAATATGTGGATATGGGACGGAAAAGAAAATGCACTTCTCAGGTAGGAAGAACCTCTCAGCAGAGGCTGAGAAAAGAGATGGAGAATCACTTCATAGCCTAGAAAGGTGGTCACGTGGTTGAGGAAGAGTTCGAATGTGGAGGAGTGAGTGGCTTGCCTGTGGCCCAATCGCCCGTACTTAGGTAAACAGGCTATGAGACTGTGTGTTGGAACATGTAGCAAGTCACGAAGTATACCATACGTTATGCATCTTTCTGGAGCAACATTTAAAGAAAACAGATCAAAATGAAGAGCTCTATTGAGAGTAGGTTGTAAGACTCAAATGAAGCTCCGCTGAAAGTCTTAAACTGAAAATATAGGTTTTTAAGCTGCATTATCCTTTTGTTAGCTCAAGACTAGACAATGAGTATGATTCTCAAAAACTGGCAGAGGAAGAAAACTGGAGATTGGGGCCAGCGGATGGGGTGATGGTTAAGGGCACTGGACTCTCACATGGCTGACTGCGGTTTGAGTCCCAGACCTGGTGGCTTCCTTTCTCTCTCTCTCTATTTCTCACTCTGTCTCTCTCTGGTCAAAATAAAATAAATAACTATAGTTTAAAAATATATTTTTTAGAAAAAGAGAAAAAAAGAGAAAACCAGAGATTGGGGCAGTCAGACAAAGTGCTTTTGAGCATGAGTTTGGGAGTTATGATGGGTGCCCTAAGAGAGGAAGCTGAGAGTTCAAAGCAGGATTTATCATGCCTGTCAAATACTGCAGAACTCAAATGAAGTATAGATTGAAATGCATCCTTTACATTTATTTTTTAATAAGTGACTGGCGACATTTGACAAGAGATTTTTAGGAAAATGGTAAGTTGGGATGTTCAGATAAGGTTGGAATTTTATACTAATGATAAGGGCTGTTCTCAAGGCCCAGAAAGTGACTTATCTGCAGGTCGCAGCTTCTCTTTGGTGAAATGCCCTGGTTCCCTAAGGTGCTGTGACAAGTCCCTCTTCAACCAAGCTGGCAAACTATGAAACTCCTAAGTGCAACGGAAGTCAACGAGTGGACAGCAAATGACAGAGGGGATTTTTAGGAAAGACCCTGATGGGAGGACACCAGCAGGCGAAGCAAAAGTTTTACAAGCCCAAGGAGGATTGTCCTGCAAAATGTATCAAGCAGTGACAGGTCTGGCTTAAAAGAAAAAATATATTCTCCCAAGAATGATTATAAGGCCATTGCACGAAGAAATTAAACTACTTTAGGGGGTGAGGAAGAGAGAGGAAGCCACTGGAAGAAAAGGCATGGCATAATGGCTATGTCACTGGACTCTCATGTAGTCAACTGTGGTTCAAGTCCTGGACCCAGTGGCTTAAACTCATGTCAGGCACGTGTGCATGCGTGTCCAAGATCCCGAGAGGAGAATGGAGGAGAAGGGATTGCAGCGTGGCCATCCTCCCGGGGGGTGATTTCTTGCTTTCTGTCTCTCTGTCTTCCTGGTGAGCGCACGCGCGCAATAGCAAAAGTCTCTCAAAAAAAAAAACACAAAAAAACAAACAAACAAACAAAAGATGTGATGATGCTCATCAGTGTTAATATGTGAGCTCGAGACCTGTGGGTTTCCTAAGTTTTCAGTCCTTTACACCCTGCTGTGATCTGAACATTTGTGTACCCTCCACCCCACACCCATCTGAATTCATTATGCTGTGATGGTATTAGGAGGTGGGACCTTTGGGAGGTGATTCACTGATGGAGGTGGAGCTCTAACAAATGGTATTCATGCCCTTATAAAGATCATAGAGAGATCTCTTCCCACTTAAGGTGTGCTGCTATGAACCAGAAAGTGGGACTTCCTCAGAGAGTATCTGTGGGACATTGATCTTGATGCCCTACCCTACAAAACTGTGACATTTCTGTTATGTGTAAGCTATCAGTCTATGGTATTTTTCCATAGCAGCCCAACTATGGCTAAGACACTCCTTAAGATAATTTTAAAAGCTAGATATTCTTTTATATATTTTAAAGTTTGGATCTAAAAATTGATATTTGTCACTTTTTAATCATTAAAAAGAATATCAATTTTCTTTTAAACACAATCATTATATAACTTCTTACAATGTATCAGGATCATAAATGGAATAGTGGAGATGTGATTGACACATAATTTATTTAAAACATGTGAACAAATCCCTTCGTAAATGCCAGAGGGCACGTGTGCTCAGCAGACAGAGAGAAACTTCAAATGGATTATGGCCATGCTGCAGCTCCTTCTCCTCCATTTCTTCATCTTATTAAGACTCGGGGCATGCACATGTACGCACCTGGTGTGTTTCTCAAGCTACTGGCACTGGGATTCTGATCATAACTGACCATGTCAGAGCTGGTTCCCTTACTCACTGCTCCATGGGGCCAGTCCTGAGCAAGTCTCCTTTTCTTAAAGATTCATTTGTTTTAATTAATGAATTATTAATTTGACCAGAGAGAAACAGAGAAAGAGAAAGTGAGAAAGCAAGACGCCAAGACCAGGACTCGAACTGCAGTCAGCCATGTGGGAGTCCAGCACCTTATTCATCACACCGTCTGCCGGCTCCACAAACCATTTTCTTAGAGAGATTTTTGCTGTAAGGCATGTTTACTCACCAGAGAGACAGAAAGCAAGAAATCACACCCCAGAGCAGGGATAGCCACAATGCAATCTCTTCTGCTCCTTTCTCCTCTTGTGATTTTGGGCACACATTTGTACCTGGCATGAGTTTAAGCTGCTGGGTCTGGGACTCAAACCACTGTCAAACGTGTGGGAGGCTAGTGATATAACTATTATGCCATTTGCTGGTCCCACAACCAAACCATTTTTCATATCAAATGTTTTGTTCTACTTTTTCCCTGATAAAATTAGATTTCCATTCCATTGCCCCACAGTTTTATGCTAATATACTTTTCTCCTTGAATGTTTTTATTAAACACCCTATTATAATACTTTATATTATATATAATAAATTATATATATATATAGTTAAATCACACTTATATTAACTTTTATAAACAGGACTCTAAAGATCTTAAGTTCCTTCTGGAATTAGTTATTGCAATAGCTATTAAAAGTCAATTTCTCAGAGCAATGTAAATTATTACAAATAAAAATTTAAAAAAATGAAAAGGTAAAAATTTGATAGCAGGAAAAGTTATAGTATTTGGCTAAAGGAGTGTCCCTTTTGCACCTGTTAGTTTTGACATGCCTGAGCAATGTGACATGCAGGATTCAGGATGGGGGGAGGTGCAGGAATGAGGTGACCATCAGAGGGGAGCCTGGGAGGAAGAACGGCCGTCCCTTATAATAGGCAGACTCTCAGAGAGGATTCATAGAAGATGGGGTTCTGGAAATCCATTTCCTTATCGACACTTAGGGACTTTCTTTCTGTGCACTTAGGGCACTCCAGTGAAAGGGGATCTCAGGTAAAAGAGAGAAGCTCTCCTGAAAGGTGGTGCCATACTAAAAGTCTCTTTCTCCTCCCCCTCAATCTTCTCTGTCCTGTTTAAGAAAGGATGCTAGTCTTTTGTGCAGTAAATTCTTTGGCATAAATGCTGTACATAGATTATTTTAAGAGAAGCTTTACGAGATTTTATTTTAATTTAAGGAAAATAATTACAGGTGAGCTCCCATTCTTCTTTTCCATAACATTTTTTTTTTCTTTTTTTTACTGGAGTACCAACATGGTTCTATTAACAATATTTTGCTGAGGGGCCAGCAGGTGGCATGGTGGTTAAGGCAGCTGGAGCCCCACATTGCCAGCCACAGTTCAGTTCTGGACCTGGTGGTTTGGAAATCATGCTGGGTGCATTTATGTGCATGACCAAAGTCCTAAGAGGAGAATGGAGGAGAAGATACTGCAGTGTGGCCATCCCCCAAAAGGAGGTAACTTCTCACTTTCTTCCTGTCTCTGGTGAGCACACACACCCTATGCAAAAACCTAAAAGAGAAAAAAAAAAAACAACTGAAAAAATCCGGTGGAACACCATTTGAAAGACTCCTATACACTGTGCGTGAATGGGTGTGGATGTCGATTGGGACGCGGTGTACTGCTTTTAAAGCAAGAATAGGAGTGGAGGCAGGAAGAAGAGGAGGCTGGGACATGGGACACGTCAGCAAATATCAGAAGGTTGTTACTAGAATATAAACTAGTCTCAAGTAGGACTCACCGAAGTACAAACCATTCATTGTAAAAATGGCTAAAGAAAAAAACTTGTCTCTTCAAAGCAAAAAGGATATAAAATAATGAGAAAATGCAGATGACGTGTAACTATTAATATCTAAGAACTATCTTAGAAAGGCAAATGATCCCAAGTTGTGAGACTAGCCTTCAGGGTGAAGCTATGTGATCGAAACCAACACAGAGTTGATTTCACAAAATTTATTTTAATTTTGCTGTTGTTGTTTTCAGGCTTATTTGCCATAGGACGCATGTGCTCACCAGAGAGAGAGAGAGAGTGAGAAATCATCCTCCAGAAGGGATGACCATGCTGCAATCAATTGTCCTCCCTTCTCCTTTTGGGATTTTGGGCACACACGTACACACACCCAGGATATTTTTCGGGGCACCGTGTTGGGACTCATACCATGGAGCCAGGCATGTGAGATCTAATGCCTTAACCACCATGCCACCTGCTGCCCACAATGACCTTAATTTGTATGTGACTACGTTGGCTCCTGTTTTGGTAACATGGTGAAGACAACGTATTACCTGGCTCTTCCAGAGAGAACAGCGTAATGCACGTAAGCTGTTGCCATGTCTGTTAGAGCAACGGCTCCCACACTAGCCAGAGGACACTGAGCGAAGTGGCAGAAGCGGAGCATTTGAGTAAGGCATGAATCAACTGCTGTTCTTGCAGCATGCTGTGCTCATATCGGATTTGCACACTTGGGTTATGGGAATCAGCCCTGGAAGTCTGTGTAAATGCTTTCTGACTGAACAGTACGGAGGCAAAAAGGCAAACAGTTGCAAACAGAGGAAATTGCGACATCTTCGGAGTAAAACTCTGGCATTTACTTAAATTTGTGTTCCAAATGTCAAATTCAACACAAGACAAAGGTTAGCTGGATTTAGCCTCTAATCCTTGAGAGACGCTCCCAGCACGGTCTGCTTATGGGAGGAGCGGTCCTCATCCATCTGCCTCATGAATAAATGAACCGAGAGGGAGTGTGGTCGGCATCCCCACTGGAGACGGGAAATCCTGAAACTAGGTCTCAGAGCAAAGAGATGGGCCTTTGCGATCCATGAGAACCTGCTGCTGTTTGATTTTTTTTTTTTTTTTTTTTTTTTTTTTTTTTTTTTTTTTTTTTC
>NW_006159861.1:870191-877840 GCF_000334495.1 Tupaia belangeri chinensis | reverse complement strand
CGAGAAATCATCCCCTAGGGGGGATGGTCACGCCGCAATCCCTTCTCCTCCATTCTCCTTTCGGGCATGCACACACACGCGCCTGGCGTGAGTTTTAAGCCACCGGGTCCGGGACATGAACCGTGGTCAAATACATGGGAGTCCAGCAACATAGCCATTACGCTAACTGCTGGTCCCTGCTGTTTGAATTTGAACAATGTTAAGAAACAGATTTAGTGAGCCCCTGAATGTAGTGACTTTAAGCTTTTCATTTTAATTGTATTTCCCCACGTTATTTGTCATCACACATACTCTTAATCTGAAGCACTTAGGAAGTATTTACCTTCAACTTCAATTTACCTCCAACCAAAGCACAAATTTTAATTTAAAACCTCCAGGTCTTATTTGGAAGGAAAAAAAATTAAACTAAATAACTGAGATTTCGATTGAGATTTAATGTAACTCCTTCAGGAATAATAAAGATAAAAAGATTCGGGAGAGTTAAATAGAACTGCATGTCTTTGATTTATTGATTCCTGATTGTGTAAATTTAGGTGCTCTGAGAAGCAGATGCCGAGACAGGATTGGATTTGAAAGACAGTTTACTGAAGAAACACCTGCTAAGGAAAACGGCAAGGGGACTGGGTACCAGCACGCAGATCGGAACCTGTGAAGCAGGGAGGAGGGAGAAGGTCTGGGTGTGCAGGGGCCACAGTGCAGAAGGGTTCTGAGACAGTCAGCCCAGGCTCCCAAGGGGCCTGGTTTAGCAGGCCTCTGCTATAGACCATGAGTATCACCCTAAAATTCCTGTGTCGAACCCTAACTTCCCAAGTGGAGTCATGGGGAGGTGGTAGGTGGTTAGGGCTGAGCCCTCACGAATGGCATCCATGCCCTGACAGCAGGCTGGCTGGCCTGTCTGCCTCCCTCTGTGCCAGCACATGGTGGAAAGGCACCCGCGAGGGAGAGAAAGCAGGCCCTGCCGGCAACACGCTTCAGGTGTTCAGTCCTGTGTTCTTCACTTTCATCTGAAGGTTTGTATCCCCATTGAAATTCATGTTAAAATTTTGGGGTTATTTTTTAGAGTTTTTTGCTATAGGGCAGGTGTACTCACTGAGAGGTGATTCAGTCATGGGGTAGAGCCCTCATGAATGAGATTCTGGCTCTAAAGTGGATCTATTGTTATTTTAATATTTATTTGTCCAATTTCCAGCATGTCAGGGAATCTCTACCTTCTTCCTCACGTGGGCTGCTGACACAGTGCACCGTTCCCAGGTTAAAGGGGACTATTGTCCTTTTCATTTCTTCTTCTCTCAAGGGTGCTGGGCAGAAAATAAGCCTTAGTAGAATGTGAAGAAATGGACTTAACAAAGCGAAGTTTAAAACAAAACTAGGGCTGGTCTGTGCCCTGGCAGTTAAAATATTGGATTCCACGTGTCGGACTACATGGTTCGAATCCTGAGCCCAGTGGTTTGAAAAACAAGCCAGGTGTGTGTGCATGCCCCAAATTGCAACCAGATGTAGAGATGGAGAAGAGATTGCAGCATGACCATCCCCACTGGGGGTCAGAGGGAAAACCTTTCTGATTCTCTTTCTCTGGTGTGTACGTGAGCCCTTAGCATTTAAAAAACAAAACATAATAAAAATGTTCATTCATATAGGGAGCAAGGAAAATACATGTGGCTTCCCAGCTGTGGATCATGTACACATGAATATGTTCTTCAAGTTCCCCGCTTGTGTTTGTTCTTTCTTTTTTCTTTCTATTTATTTATTGTCTTTTTCCTAATTATTATGAGGGTCCGAGTTATGTTTAAACATCTTATGGCCAGGCCTAGAGAGTGTCTAGCACATCTTGGGTTTTATATAAAGATTTTCCAAACAAAATAAGGGGAAAAAAATGAGGTTATTATATTCTGAATGGGTGGGTCAGCAGGTGGCATGGTTGTTAAAGTGCTGGACTCCCACGTGGCCAACTGCAGTTTGAGTCCCAGACCTGGCTGCTTGAAACCCACACCAGAAGCACATGTGTGTGTGTGCCCAAAGTTCCAGGAACAGAATGGAGGAGAAAGGATTGTGGTGTGGTAATTCCCCCAGGGGCGATCTCTCACTGTCTGTCTCTCTCTCCAGTGAGCACACATGCTCTATGGAAAAACCGAAATGTGTGTGTATATATCCCCTAAGTAAGAAACAATAAAATGAATCCAGGAAGGTTTGTTCGACCACTTGCTATGCAGAACACACACACAAGTTGGAAAGCGTGGCCAGCTTTCTTACGGGGGATCTCTGAACACAAGCCTGGAATTTTCCCATGCGGGTCTACCTTGCAGAATATCATTTTTTTGTTTCGTTTTGTTTTAGTTTTTTAGATTTTTGCCATAGGACTTGAACTGCGGTCAGTCATGTTGGAGTCCAGCACCTTAACGACCATGCCACCTGCTGGCCCCGAGTGTCATGTTCTTACTGCTTCACTCTCATCTTTCCCCTGGAGAGGTCTGTGTTAAAGTCTTGGTTATATCTCGTGGTTCAGGATGGTGCAGGGGTCAGGTGGGAGCAGTGGGGATCCAACTGAACCCACAGGGGAGCGGTAAGGGCTTTGTGTTCTAGGCCATTCCTGAGCATGTGGGGTGTGAGCATGCCTCTGACCCAGGCTGGCTCAGACGGGGCGAGAGGGTGGGGAGTGATTGCGGAGTGAAGAGCCTGCTGGGGATCCCTCTCTTCCTCTCTTTCTCTTGATGTCTCTACTCCACGGAAGAAATAATGAATAAACTTCATTTTTAGCAAGAGATTTGAAATATATAGAAGAAACCACTAAACACAGTGGAAACAACACAACCAAGAAAAGCTGAGAATAAAGATGTCTGACGGGTTATGGAGGGCAGTTTGTGCAGAAGAAGCGGCACAGATTTGCCCACGCCAGCGCGGAATTCCAAAGCCAGTCCTTCTGTTTAGTGAGCTGGCGTGGACGGCTCCCTCCGCCCATAGGAGGGCAGCTCTTTGCCACTGCTCACACTCCTTGTTTTCTTTTGTTTGCTACTTACATTCTAAAGAAATACACAAATAAAAATATCTAATCAGATGATGCAAAACGACTGAAGTATTATATAATAGAATATCAAGTAACATTGTGCATTAATAATAGATAAAATAATCCGATCGAAAAAGATCAGGCTAATAGAAAGTCCAGAAATAGACCTAAGTATTTCCGGTAAGATGAAAGAAATAAAGCTGGCATGTTAGTCTTATGTAAAAGGAATAGATAATTTTTGGGCCAGCAGGTGGTGTGGTGGATAAGGGCGCTCGATTCCCACAGGGCCAACCATGGTTCAAGTCCTGGACCCGGTGGCTTGCTTTCTCACTTTCCCTTTCTCTCTCTCTCTCGTCAAATAAAGGAAAAAAAAATAACAATAACAAATGGAAATAAATAAATAAATAAATATTTTTTTAAAAAAAGAATAGATAATTTTAAATGACCATACATTCATAGAAGACATTTTTATACCTTGTCTTTTACCAAAATGAACTTCTAGTAGGTTAAATTTTTAAATTGCCAGAGTGTGTGTGCTCTTCAGAGAGAGAGAGGAAAAGAGAGAGAGAGGAAGGAAAAGCAACTCTCAGTGGGTGTGATTGGGACCAGCAGTTGGAGTAATGGCTATGTCACTGGACTACCATGTAGTTGACCACAGTTCGAGTCCCATGGTGGCTTAAACTCACTCTGGGCGCATGTGTGTGCGTGCCCAAGATTCCAAGAGGAGAATGGAGGAGAAGGGATTGCAGTGTGGCCTTCCCTCCTGGGAGGTGATTTCTTGCTTTCTGTCTCTCTGTCTCTGTCTTTCTGGCGAGTGCACGTGCCCTATAGCAAAAACCTCTCCAAAAAACAAATAAATAAATTGTAATAGGTGTGGGTCATGCCTCCATCCATTTCCCTCCAATTTCCATTCAGTCAGGAGGATTTGGGGTGCACACACACATACACCCCGAGTATTTCACAAGCCGCTAGGGCCAGAATTCAAACTTGATGACAAAGTATATGTCAAGTATTTAGAAAGTACCCAGAACATAAAGTACCCAATAACTGCTAATTAGGATTGTTATTATTGTTGTAATTATTTGCAAAACATTAATGGAAAAATGGGCTTGAAACATGAAGAGGAAAATCCCTGAAGTACCACAGTGACAGGTAAACTCAGGTAAGGAGATACAAATGTTAGGCTAGATACGTCATTACGACTTTCTGGCTGAGAACCATTACAATCTCTGTACTATACAGTATTAGGTAGTGTGCAGGGAACAGTGTGTCTCTCTAGACTTTTGTGAATGGTATGTAAAAATTAAAGCCTTTCTGAAGACAATCGTATCCTTAGGCATTTAAACAATTTTTAAAAGATCCCAGGGACTATATAAAAATTATTATATATTTTACAATGATATACTGTCAAAAAGAAATACATATCATGAAGTAAGACATTAGAGTATACCTATGGCGAATCTGAGTGCTCATTCATATGAAGGATATATGACAGAGACAGTAAGGCAGCAAATTGGTGCATATGCCATTGTTACATTTTAAATAATAGATGAACCAAATTAGGATATCTAGAATTTGAACTTTTCAGTTTCATCTTGATGTGACAATATTATATATTATAGATACTATCATATTCTTACCTGCTTCACAGGAGATATAACATAGAAATGAAAAGAGATCTTGACATGTTGGAAAAAATCATTCCTAATTATTTTCTCTAGTTTATTTTGACACATTATATTAATATGAAAATCAGACACTGAAGATAATTCACTTAAATAATTCAGATTTAACTTCATCTCTTGAAATTATTTCTTTTTTTAAAAATTTTTGAGAGATATTTTTGTTATAGGGCACATGTGCTCTCACCAGAGAAACAGAGAGAGACATAGAGACAGAAAGTGAGAAATGACCCCCTCTAAGGGGACGGCCACACTGCAATCCCTTCTCCTCTATTCTCCTCTTGGGATTTTTGGGCTTTCCCACACAGAGTTTCAAGCTTCTGGGTACGGGACTCAAACCGCATTCAGACAAGTGGGAGTCCCGTGATGTAACTATTACAGCATTTGCTGGTCCCAAGCAATCATTCCTAGTGAGCATTATTTTTCTTTAATTTGAAAGTATAGAGAAGGGGTTTCAAGAATAACAAAGTCGGGCCAATCCCTAGCCTGATGGTTAAGGGAGCCGGAACTCACATGGCTGAAAGAAGTTTGAATCCCAACCCGTGTAGCTTGATAAACACTCCTGGCGCACGTGCATGCATGGTCCAAATCCTTGTAGGACGGTGAAATGGAGGAGAAGGAATTGTAGCATGGCCGCTCCCCATTAGTTGTTTTCTC
Source organism: Tupaia belangeri chinensis (assembly GCF_000334495.1). NCBI lineage: Eukaryota > Metazoa > Chordata > Mammalia > Scandentia > Tupaiidae > Tupaia > Tupaia belangeri. The sequence continues at coordinate 872,500 of NW_006159861.1, read as the reverse complement.
TTACTCTCTGTCTCTGGCGAGCACGTGCGTACCTTGGCAATTAAAAAAGAAGAAGAAGAGAAGAAGGAGAAGGAAAAAAGAAGAAGAAGAAAAGATTTAAATATTGGATAAATCACTTTTCTTTATTTGAAGACAGAAATGAGCATGAACTTATTTGAATCGAAAGCCAGAGTTTACACAGCTGAAAAGGAAAATCTAATGTAATCATCGAATGATAAGGACAGTCTAGGTTACCTCTAATACCTTGGCACTCTAAGATCCAGCATTAAGATAACTTTACTTATCTGGAAACTGACATTTTACGCACCTTCTAAGGTACATGTACTCATCACATTAATGATACAGAACCCCAACTAAGTCCATTTACATAAACAGAAGAGCATAAACATAAAACAGATTTTAAATAAAAGATGAATACATCCCAATTACACTATGTTCAAAATATCTATTTTTTAATCTAACAAATAAGTTATTTACACAATTTCTAATTCAGTTTTTAATCAGAACCAAAACCAATGTGCTTGAGAACTACTGTTATCAAAAACAAAACTCATGTTCTGAGAAATGTGAAATGCTTGATTGTATCCTAATACGTAATTCCCAGAAGAACCTTTATAAATGTTTTGAGTTGTTTTTTATAATCTGTAATTGCATCTACTATGGGCTCAGTTGTGTCTTCCTCAAATTCACGTGCTGAAGTCCTAATCCCTCGTATTTCAGAATGTGACTGAACAGAAGGTCATTGAAGAAGTAATTAAGTTAAAATGACGTCATTACGGTGAGTCCTAATCTAATGTGACTGCTGTCCTTGTAAGAAGAGAAAATGAGGGGACAGAAGGGCACAGAGGAAGACCTGGGAAGACACCAGGAGAAGGCCCTCTACAAGCCACGCAGAGAAGCCCCCCAAAAACCACCCTAGCTGACACCTGATTTCAGATTTCCAGCTTCTCGAGCTGTGCTGAAATGGGTTTCTCTAATATGAACCACTGACTGTAGTACGTCATTTGGAAGCTCCAGCAAACTGATGCAGCACAGACTGACATTGGGTGACGGCAAACCCTGTGCCCTACTCTTCTTCCTGGTTTGTGATGCTTTGTTATCAGGGCTGACACATTACACAGATAGGGCCACAAGCTTTATCAGCATATCAAATACATAACGAGATACCTGACATATCAAAATATTACAGTAATTTCCAATAGTCATATGCAAACCTGTGTAACCGATATATCCTTCAAAGAAAACTGTCAAATATCAAGGTGGAGAAGATACAGTGACTCAAGCAATCTCAGCCTCAATATGGGTTTGTCAATTGGTACAACTTGTTTGAAATCTGCCAGTCAGAGAGCCTAGAAAGTATTGATAACCTGTCACCCACTAATTAAAATTGTAGTAATAGGGACCAGTAGATGTTGTAATGATTACATCACTGGACACCCGCATAGTTGACTGAGGTTCAATTCCCGGACCCAGTGACTTAAACTCATGCCGGTGAATGTTTGTGCGTGCCCAAGATCCCGAGAAGTGAATGGAGGAGAAGGGATTGTCGCAAGGCCGTACCCCCTGGGGGTGATTTCTCACTTTCTATCTCTCTGTCTCTCTCTGTCTTTCTGGCAAGTGCATGCGCCCTATAGCAAAAACCTCTCTTAAGAAAAAAAAAATTGTAGTAACATGTCCTGAGAAAATTTATAATATGATCAAAATTCTACACACAAAGATATTGATCCCGAATGATTAATAATGGTGAATAATTGTCAATTGCCGTAAAGTCTAAGAGAGTAGAATATCTGGATAGACAAATTATAATACATCTAATGTCAATAAAATTATTTTACTATATATTTCGTAGTATGGGTATACGACATCAGAAAAAAGCATGAATCTACTCCGAATATGAGCCAGTGTGTGTTAAAATGCATTTGCCTGTGCATAAAAACAAGAAAAGAGAAAGTGCCACACAGCAGGTTAGAGGTCGAATTCGAGTTACACAGATCTGGGCCTGAACGCTGGTTCTGTCACTCATTGATGATCTAACCTACACTACTCCAAGCTTCAAGTTCCTTAGAATGCAACTATTTTTGGAGAAAGAGTTTAAAAAGAAGCAAGATTTTAGTAAGCACCAGATGAGATAATGCATGTAGTCCATTATGCCAGCGCCTGTCAGAGCGCTCATAAATCCTATCCTCATTTTCATGTAACGTTTTGAGTAGGGTTTTTTTCTTTTTTTTTACATTTTTATCTTTGAGAATGTGTTTACTCTCATCTCTACTTTCCTTAAATTTTCTTTTTTTTTTTTTTTGCCATAAATT
>NW_006159861.1:867584-870042 GCF_000334495.1 Tupaia belangeri chinensis | reverse complement strand
AAATTCCCTAAAGTACCACAATGACTGATAAACATGACTCAAAGAATACAAATGTTAGGCTAGATATCTCTCTCTGAAATTAACTAACAATGTCTTTTTCTTTTTTTCTTCGTAACTTGATTTTTTTTTTTTTTGTAATGTCATTTTTTCCTCTTACCAGGTTGTTTATAGTTCTTAGAAGTCTGTGTTTATTGCTTATTCTGAACCTTGGATACTTTAACCATTTGGGCCCTGAGTTTCTCCTCTATCATTTAAAGAAAAACAGAATAGAGTTTCATGACAAGGAATTAATCATCAGAAAATACAAGGAACTCAAGCAGCTCATCTCTCCTCCCCAAAACCCAATAATCCTACTTAAAAATTGGCACTCTGAATACAGAATTTTTATGGAAAACATACAAATAGCCAAAAGGCACATGAAAAAATATTCAGTCTCACTTACCACAAGGGAAATGCCAACCAAAACTACAATGATGTATCATCTCATTCAGTCAGGATGGTTATGATAAAACAAACAAACAAACAAAACAAAGACTAACAAGAGCTGGTGAGGCTGTGGAGAAGGAACACGCTCGTGCCCTTTGTGAAGTTGTTAACTGGTCTAGCCACTAGAATACTGGTGGAGGTTCCTCAAAAAATCTAGAAGCAGAACTACATTTCAATACAGTAATCCCGCTACTGGCTATATACGTGAAAGACAGGAAATCTATCTCTGGGAGAGACATTTGCACATCCATGTTGATTGCAGGAATATGTGCAATGGCTAAAATATGAAAGCAAACCCCTGTGCCCAACTACTGATGAATGGATAAAGAGAGTGATAGATGTGGGCCAGCAGCTGATGTGGAGGTGAGGGTGCTGGACTCACACATGGCCAGCTGAGGTTCAAGTCCCAGACCCAGTGGCTTGAAAATCATGTGGGCACTTGTGTGCATGTGTCCAGGATCCCAGGAGAAGAATGGAGGAGAAGAGATTGTGGCATGGCCATCTCCTTGGGGTGTGAGTTCTCACTTTTCCTCTCATTGTCGCTCGTTCTCTCTCTCTCTCTCTCTCTCTCTCTCTCTCTCTCTCTCTCTGGCAAGCACATGTACCAGATGGCAAAAACTTAAAGAAAAGAAAATGTGGCACATTTACACAAAGGAAGACTATTCAGCCGTAAGAAAAAAAAAATGATGAGTTTCGGTCATTTGGCACAAAGTAGATGGGCCGGAAGGTAGCAGGCTAAGTGGAGTGAGTCAGACTGTGAGAGACACGGTATGGCCCACTTCATGAACGCCACGTGTCCTCACTCATCAGTAAAAACAAAAAGACTTGGTAGCACAGCAGTAGAAAATAATGGTAAATACTAGAAAGCGGGTGGGGAAAAGTTGATTAAAATACACAAGAGTGCACGAAAACAACTGCAATGGATTACAGAACAGTGCCATGACCCCAGTAATGAACATCAGCGAGAATTTGACATCTACTTCCCAAAACCAATAGGTTGGTTTCTGAATGGGAACAACATAATACAACGTTAAATGTTGAAAGTGTTGAACATGTTTATATCCAGTGTACATATGCTATTAAAAACTACTCTGTACCCCACGAAGATGTTCAATGGTTGTATGAAAATCAGAACTTATAATAAAAACAGTGTGGCGGTGCTTTATTTATTTATTTATTCTTTGGAGAGGTTTTTTGCTATAGGGCACGTGCACTCACCAGAAAGACAGAGACAGACAGAGAGACAGAGAGACAGAAAGTGAGAAATCACCCCCCAGGGGGGATGGCCATGCCACAATCCCTTCTCCTCCATTCTCCTCTCGGGATCTTGGGCACGCACACACATGCGCCCGGCATGAGTTTAAACCACCGGGTCTGGGACTCAAACCATGGTCGACTACATGGGAGTTCAGCGACATAGCCATTACACTAACTGCTGGTCCCCTCTTCCTGGTTCTGTAACTACTATTTCTGTGACCCTAGGTCCTAATGGTTAATCTTGAATCTGTGCCCCTGCTCAACATGTACTGATGTCTGAACTCTACAGACAGAAACTGAAAGACTGGAAGACATAACAGCAGAGACAGCAAGTGTCTTTACCAGAGACTGCATAGGACAGGGTGAACAGCTGGGGATCGGAAGGATGGAACCAGGAAAAAAAAGAGAAAAAGAACATTTAACAGACACGAGAATGGGCAGTTACCGTGTACAGTACTATCTTTGTCTCGCTGGATATGCAATGCATTTATGTTTTGAGAACCCATATTGCATGCTGTAAAACCAATAAAATACTTAACTATACTTTTTTATTTATTTATTTATTGTCCCGTCCCGGGGGGACAGCCGAACGGGTTTCTTGAGTGAAGGAGTGAGAGCCAGGGCAAGCAGCGTAGTGTTACAGCACGGAGACGACAGTGTCGTCTGTTTATTGTGGGCAGCACGGTACAGCACAGAGACGACGCAGTGTCACAGC
>NW_006159861.1:862081-866495 GCF_000334495.1 Tupaia belangeri chinensis | reverse complement strand
GCCACAATCCCTTCTCCTCCTTTCTCCTCTCGGGATCTTGGGCACACACGCACATACGCCCAGCATGAGTTTTAAGCCACCAGATCTGGGACGTGAACCGCGTTCAACCACTTGGGAGTCCAGCGACATAGCCATTACGCCAACTGCTGGTCCCAAGTTCTTACAATTATTAATAGATGTTACAGGCTGTGTAAAAAAATCACCTCAACTTAAGTACATTGCACCTCAGAAATGAAATCCTCACTGAGCATTATTTCTCCCTTTTATTTCTGGTTTACTAATTCATTTTGAAACCTATGGCAGAGAAATCTGAATTAGAATTAGGTAAACAATTAATTTTCTTTGAGCAGGGATCAATGAGGATGGTATCTTTACTGTAACATTGCTTTTCCATATTGTATAATTTTTCTTCAGTATTCTGGTATGCTTATAATTACATGTGCTACTTAAGAGAACAAATACTATAAAGGGCAGTACTATGCATGTCTTCAGCCTTGTGTGTGATATGTTTGCGCTCCTTTGTTAATCTATGTGGCTCCTTCTGTTTCTGCTTAACCTTCTTGCTGTGTCCCATGAGCAGTTCCAAAGAGTCGACTCAGACACAACAGTGATTCTTCAGCTCCTTAGGCTTACAAAATCTCCTTAAAGTAATTTCTTATTGTCGAAGAGAAGCATTTTCCAAAGAGTAAGAGACTGCTCTAATCTAATGATTTGTGCTTCAGTTTAAGAGATGCACTTGAGGGAACGAGCAGTTAGCGTAATAGCTATGTCGCTGGACTCCCATATAACCGGTCATGGCTTGAGTCCCGGACCTGGTGGCTTAAACTCACGCTGGGTGCATGTGCGTGCCCAAGATCCCGAGAGGAGAGTGGAGGAGAAGGGATTGTGGCATGGCCATCCCCGCCATGGGGTGATTTCTCACTTTCTGTCTCTCTGTCTCTCTGTCTGGCGAGCACACACGCCCTATATAGCAAAAACCTCTCAAAAAAAAAAAAAAAAAAAGAGCGATGCACTTGAGAAAATTCAGGCAACTGTCTCTTCCAGAGAAATGGCGACCATAGTGTGCAATTTCACAGTGACCATTTCTCTTGCATGTAAAGCATGTTGCTCACTGGACCTCTTCTAAATATGTTGTACAACAAGGGACCAGCAGTTAGCGTAATGGCTATGCCGCTGGACTCCCATGTGGTCGGCCGCGATTCCAGTCCTGGATCCAGTGGCTTAAACTCACGCCGGGCACGTGTGTGTGCATGCCCAAGATCCCGAGAGGAGAATGGAGGAGAAGGGATTGTGGTGCGGCCATTCCCCCCTGGGGGGTGATTTCTCGCTTTCTGTCTCTCCATCTCTCTCTGTCTTTCTGGCAAATGCACATACCCTATAGCAAAAACCTCTCCGTAAGAGGGGAAAAAAATCATATACAACAAAAGCATACGTTTAGTAAAAATTTAAAAACAGAAGGAAAGTAACACCATTACTGATTTGGGGGGAGAGACAAAACAAGCTAAGAGAAAGTGCCTGGAAGAGGTTACGTCATGTGAAAGGACGATCCATTCAGAAGCCCACCTGCTCCGACCGCCTTCCCTCATCGCTCTAAGGTGGGGCTCATTTCCTGGCGTCTTAGGGCAGAAGGGAGCAGAGACATGCGGTACCGCTGCATCTACTGCGGAAGGACAATAATCCACAGCCGCGCAAACAAACGCACTCTGAAATGTGGGTCTTGTTTTCTCCTGAGCTAAAAAGAAATGAAAATTGAGACTAATTCAACCTGGCAGCCTGTATGTGTTTCATTGTGTTGTTAATAAAAATCTATCACGAAGATGGAACAGAGCATTTATCATATTTTCTGACCTCATTTTTCTTTATATAACAATTTTTTTAAATGGAAAAAAATCTTCCCTCAGTAAGTTATTATTTTTAAAAGAACTATGTATTTAATTTTATTTATTATCATCAGCATTTGAAAAAAAAATAGTCCATAGAGAGACAGAGAGAGAGAGAAAGGGAAAGTGAGACAGCAAGCCACAGGTCTGGGACTCGAACCTCTGTCGGCCATGTGGGAGTCTACCACACTGCCTGCTGGCTCCAGTAAATGATTATGTCAAGGAAACTATTAATATACTTTGGGAAGACTAGATCAGGAGTAATCTGGGCAGTGTGTCTAGTGAGCTGAGCGAGGAACTGAACATATCTATCACTGTTTCACGCATGCTTTGTGGAGAACGGTGTTTACGGCAGTGCGACCTCGGTCAGCTTAGCTGCCCGTGCCCGTGATAGTTTCAAAAACATCCATTTGGAATTAGAAAAGATGAGACCGTCATGCCTTAAGACATGTGTTCTTTACAATTTATCATCTTAGAGTTAGTCACTATTTTGATTAAACAATATCCTACCTCTGTCAAGTTTGTGGCGATGTTATCTAGTTATTCAATTAGAAGTCTTTACATTTTACTAATATGAGTATTATACTGGAATTTTGAGCCTGTAAAACAACATTGTTTTCTATGTACATACAATGCCAAATCATTTAAGTAGATTTTTGAAGATATCAAAATTCTATATGACTGACTTTTTCTTGTAGAAAACTTTGCTTTTTAAAAAATGAAGTAGCATAAACTTGCTAGAGAAACTAAGTAAATGCATTTTGGAGCATTTAAATAATAGAATCTGATGGCAAGATCTCCTGATATATATTAATATATCAGTGTTTTGTCTAAAATAGTTCTTTTCTCGCATTCTCTTCACACTTATTTCGAATAGAATTTTTCTCCCAACTTACATATTTGTTCCAGCCAGAATTTCTTCTTCTCTTCGTTCTTTCCTTCATTGAACAGGTATTTTCTCAGTTCTGGAATGGGCTGGGTGCTGAAAAAGTGGCTGAGGCAGAATGGTGAGTGTTAGAGAAGACGTGGGCAAGGGACCAGCAGATGACATAATGGCTATGTCGCTGGACTCCCATGTAGTTGACCACAGTTCGAGTCCCGGACCCAGTGGCTTAAACTCACACCAGGCACGTGTGTGTGCATGCCCAAGATCCCGAGAGGAGAATGGAGGAGAAGGGATTGTGGTGTGGCCATTCCCTCTGGGAGTGATTTCTCACTTTCTATCTCTCTGTCTCTCTCTGTCTTTCTGGCGAGTGCAAGCGCCCTATAGCAAAAACCTCTTAAATAAAGAGAGAAGACGTGGGCTCTCTAGGAGCTTACATCAGGGCTTCATGTTCTTATAAGTCTACTGAAAGCTCAGTTCCACCCTAGACCCCCAGGAAACACGAAGAGCTCTGGTCCCCACGCTCCTTCTGCACTCACACTGTGTCATGTCCCTGTGCTCTAAGTTGACCCAGGATGCCAAATACCAAGCACACTGTGTCATGCAACTTCGACCTTGGAAATGCTGGCCTGACGCCCATGTTGACGTGCGTGGGGATTCCCCATGGAGCCCTCCTACTCTAAGCCCGCTCTGCCCAGTGCTCCGCAGCCCGCTCACACACTCGGTGGCTGGAATGGCCTGCTAAGAGATGTGACTTTTATCCCTGACTCCCAGTCATGGTCCTTGCTCTAGCTATCTGCCTGGCTCTTCTCTATGAATCTAGAAATGGGGTCTCTCTCACTCATACAGTGTGCATCCCTGAGCATTGGAGCAGCTCTAACTCTTGCCCTGTGCTGGACTCCACCTGCCCGGGAGACACGTCCTAGAAGCTGAAGACCAGCAGGGACCTCTAGTCATTTAGGTGACTGCCTCTTGGTTGGCTCCCCCAACCAGTTAAAGCACGACATTTTTGTCTGTCCAATCCCAGCATCAGTTATTCATGTGGATAACGACCAGCTGTTGCCAGCTCCCTAGGAAATAGAGCCCTGCCTGTCTGGCTGGTTCTCCAGTCTCTGCCCATCTTTGGGACAGCTTCCTGGTTCCCTTCCTTCCTCCTGACCCATGCTGCAATTACCCTGACCCCGCTGTAAGGGCACCCTGCACTCAGCCGGCAGGTCTCGTGGGTCTCTCAGCCCGCACGCAGTCAGCATCTGCCTTTTTGGCCCATTATTAAATGATCTCACAAAAATATATACATTTTTCTTAAAAGAAATTCTGCTTTCTTCTCTTTACTCATTCAAATATATTGTTATACTATTACTTAAATTTCTTAATAAAGAAATTAAAATCTTGGGACAAGCAGTTGGTGTAATGGCTATGTTGCTGGACTCACATGTCGTCAACCGCAGTTCGAGTCCCAGACGCGGTGGATTGAAACTTATGCCAGGTGCGTGTGCATGCATGCCTAAGATCCTGAGAGGAGAATGGAGGAGAAGGGATGGCAGCATGGCCATTCCCCCTGGGGGGTGATTTCTCACCTTCTGTCTCTCTGTCTCTCTCTGTCTTTCTGGTGAGCACATGCGCCCTATAGCATAAACCTCTCCAAAAAAAA
>NW_006159861.1:855792-861944 GCF_000334495.1 Tupaia belangeri chinensis | reverse complement strand
AGAAACTAAAATCGTCCATATATTGAAAACAACCCCTTGTCTTATAAATTACTAGAAAATTTCAAAATACTTCTCCTAAATCTGGCATCTTGACCAAGAATATTTCATAAGTCATTTCAAGTAGGCATCGCTTACCGGCTTTCAACAGTGTGTGATTGTTGGGGCCAGCATATGGCGTAGTGACTATATTGCTGGACTCCCACATGGATGACTGCAGTTTGAAAGTCACGCCGGGCGCATGTGCGATTATGTCCAAGATCCCGGGAGAACGGAGGAGAAGGGATCATGGCATACCCATCCCCCCGGGGGGTGATTTCTCACTTTCCTTCTCATAGTCTCTGTCTCTTTCTCTCTCTCCATAGAGTGCATGTGCCCTCAAGCAAAAAGCTCTTTAAAAATAGTAATGGTGAGTGTTAGAGAAGACGTGGGCAAGGGACCAGCAGATGACATAATGGCTATGTCGCTGGACTCCCATGTAGTTGACCACAGTTCGAGTCCCGGACCCAGTGGCTTAAACTCACACCAGGCACGTGTGTGTGCATGCCCAAGATCCCGAGAGGAGAATGGAGGAGAAGGGATTGTGGTGTGGCCATTCCCTCTGGGAGTGATTTCTCACTTTCTATCTCTCTGTCTCTCTCTGTCTTTCTGGCGAGTGCAAGCGCCCTATAGCAAAAACCTCTTAAATAAAGAGAGAAGACGTGGGCTCTCTAGGAGCTTACATCAGGGCTTCATGTTCTTATAAGTCTACTGAAAGCTCAGTTCCACCCTAGACCCCCAGGAAACACGAAGAGCTCTGGTCCCCACGCTCCTTCTGCACTCACACTGTGTCATGTCCCTGTGCTCTAAGTTGACCCAGGATGCCAAATACCAAGCACACTGTGTCATGCAACTTCGACCTTGGAAATGCTGGCCTGACGCCCATGTTGACGTGCGTGGGGATTCCCCATGGAGCCCTCCTACTCTAAGCCCGCTCTGCCCAGTGCTCCGCAGCCCGCTCACACACTCGGTGGCTGGAATGGCCTGCTAAGAGATGTGACTTTTATCCCTGACTCCCAGTCATGGTCCTTGCTCTAGCTATCTGCCTGGCTCTTCTCTATGAATCTAGAAATGGGGTCTCTCTCACTCATACAGTGTGCATCCCTGAGCATTGGAGCAGCTCTAACTCTTGCCCTGTGCTGGACTCCACCTGCCCGGGAGACACGTCCTAGAAGCTGAAGACCAGCAGGGACCTCTAGTCATTTAGGTGACTGCCTCTTGGTTGGCTCCCCCAACCAGTTAAAGCACGACATTTTTGTCTGTCCAATCCCAGCATCAGTTATTCATGTGGATAACGACCAGCTGTTGCCAGCTCCCTAGGAAATAGAGCCCTGCCTGTCTGGCTGGTTCTCCAGTCTCTGCCCATCTTTGGGACAGCTTCCTGGTTCCCTTCCTTCCTCCTGACCCATGCTGCAATTACCCTGACCCCGCTGTAAGGGCACCCTGCACTCAGCCGGCAGGTCTCGTGGGTCTCTCAGCCCGCACGCAGTCAGCATCTGCCTTTTTGGCCCATTATTAAATGATCTCACAAAAATATATACATTTTTCTTAAAAGAAATTCTGCTTTCTTCTCTTTACTCATTCAAATATATTGTTATACTATTACTTAAATTTCTTAATAAAGAAATTAAAATCTTGGGACAAGCAGTTGGTGTAATGGCTATGTTGCTGGACTCACATGTCGTCAACCGCAGTTCGAGTCCCCGACGCGTCAACCGCAGTTCGAGTCCCAGACGCGGTGGATTGAAACTCATGCCAGGTGCGTGTGCGTGCATGCCTAAGATCCTGAGAGGAGAATGGAGGAGAAGGGATTGCAGCATGGCCATTCCCCCTGGGGGGTGATTTCTCACCTTCTGTCTCTCTGTCTCTCTCTGTCTTTCTGGTGAGCACATGCGCCCTATAGCATAAACCTCTCCAAAAAAAAGAAATTAAAATCTTCCATATATTGAAAACAACCCCTTGTCTTATAAATTACTAGAAAATTTCAAAATACTTCTCCTAAATCTGGCATCTTGACCAAGAATATTTCATAAGTCATTTCAAGTAGGCATCGCTTACCGGCTTTCAACAGTGTGTGATTGTTGGGGCCAGCATATGGCGTAGTGACTATATTGCTGGACTCCCACATGGATGACTGCAGTTTGAAAGTCACGCCGGGCGCATGTGCGATTATGTCCAAGATCCCGGGAGAACGGAGGAGAAGGGATCATGGCATACCCATCCCCCCGGGGGGTGATTTCTCACTTTCCTTCTCATAGTCTCTGTCTCTTTCTCTCTCTCCATAGAGTGCATGTGCCCTCAAGCAAAAAGCTCTTTAAAAATAGTACATAATTGTTAAATGTGGTTATTTAAAGGTAAAATGCAGAAGTGGAAATCGGTTCATCAAGAAAATGGATGGCGGGAACCAGCAGTTAGCGTAATGGCTATGTCGCTGGACTCCCATGTACTCGACCGCGGTTCATGTCCCGGACCCAGTGGCTTAAAACTCACACCGGGCGCATGTGCGTGCGTGCCCAAGATCCCGAGAGGAGAATGGAGGAGAAGGGATTGCAGCGTGACCATCCCCCCCGGGGGGTGATTTCTCGCTTTCTGTCTCTATGTCTCTCTCTGTCTGGTGAGTGCACGTGCCCTATAGCGAAAATCTCTCAAAAAAAAAAAAAAAAGAAAGAATGGATGGCTAAATTTTCTTACTTTCTCATAATTACAAATTAAATTTCACTCTGAAACGGTTTTGTCTCTCTCGTTCTCTCTTTCTATGTCTAGAAAGAAGGAAATCTGTGTGTGCCGTGTGCCTGTACATATATTCTGTGTCATTCAACTTGTTAAGTATCTTACTGGTCTAGTAAGAAAAATGATTTATGACCAACCAACAAAACTGTCAACCCATCGGTTAGTACTTTAGTACCTACGTGGGAAATCCTAATTCAGAACTGAAGATTTAGTCCTTCTTCAAAACTGTCTGTAATGTTTGGGTTTTACAATAGTCTGTAGTTCAGGCTTCAAAACAGCAATCATTCAAAAGTAAGCAAAACATCTGTGTGTTATTAGGATGAAATTCCCCTATGCTGTTTTGGAGCGAGAACCCTGGGCATGCTTAGGTTTGTAATTGGCAGCTTTCAGAAAATTCCCCAGTGGTGACTTGACTTTTCTAAATGTAATGTTCTTGGCATTAACATTTTTCTATGTTTTAAACATGCCTGCAAAATGAAATATATCTGGTGCACAATGGAGAATGGAATCTAACGTGCCTCTGTGTGCATGCAAATTCGTCACTGTGATTCGGGTGTGAGCAGCAGTACAAATCAGTACTGAGGCTGGGCTGAGCAATGCTGGAAAGGACTCAGCTATGGCACAAAGAAAGCCCGGGGTTTCTAAGTGGGAGTTAGACTCCGATTCAATAGGCAGCTAATTAATTTACTATGAAGATTAAAAATAAGAATAGGACATAGGAATCTGGCCGAGTTTCCATCAAAGAGAGCTCTAACATGGGGTGGTAAACATTGCAGTAGAAGTTACCTATCGCATGTAGGAGCTTTTAAAGAACAGACATAAATGACCTCTGCACTGATTGACCCGTTATTTATATCTAAAATACGCACATAGCCTCGTTCCTCTCATTTAAAAATAGAATTGAAATCATCATTAGCAAGGGCCAAATACAGCCCCTCTCGAGGCTCAGGGCCTTGATGTTGTCGGTCTTCTGACGTGCATGGCAGGACCAGGCAGATCGTGTGAATACGTGCAGTGCCCCAGTGTGCCCGGCTGAGTGGCAATACCCCTGAAACTTGCTTTTTATGTGCACAGTGGACCAGGCATAGAAGCACACGGTGTATCTAATGCAGAGACTTGGGAAACAGGACCTCAGACTACTAACAAAGGCACATAAACGTTTTTCATGGTCAGATCACCTTGGTAATTATAATACAAGGGAGTGAGAGAATCAAAAGCCTTTGCTTCTCTAAAAAGTTCCCTCAATTCAACATGTATTTGATTCCTCAAAATCATTTAGACTGAAACTGACTCAACACTAACAACATAGAGCTGTAGATTTTGTATCCACCATTGGACTCATTTAACAAAATGGTCCAGGGCAGCACTCAAACAAACAAAGCAAGTACGCTGTAGGCCAAAGTGTTCATTTCCCACTCTGAATCCTCCCTAGAAACACACAGCCTCCCCGAAGTGCAGGACAAAGCCAAGGCCAGAAATCACGAACAATGTGGATTCCAGTCTTGTTTCTGGCAGAGTAGGCACATCATCTTGGGTACTCAACTGGCTTTTGTAAGCCCGCATCGGTATTTATAAAACTAGATACTAGATGGAAAAATCTGAAAACATGTATATTTCTAATTAACAAAAAGTCCTTTCTTATTTGGGTCTTTTCCCTGCCTACTTAAAACATTTCTTTTAATCAGTCGAAATTAAGAATGGTTGTCTTTCCAGAATATTCTTTATTATTCTTACAGAGCCACCTTTCTTATTGATATCACTACACGATAAATACTTTAAGATCAGTAAGGGCTCAGCTTACACAGGGGTCTGGTTCATTTGGAGTTCTGCTGCAGCCCTTCGGGGTGCTCACTGTGGTTATATACAACAACGCTGCTTAGTACCTAGGAGTGGGAAGCATTGACTGGATGCATAACCCCTGCCCTCAACAAATTATAAATTTTGCAGTTGAGACTGAGACATAAATAGTAAATAAATAAATGGGCCAAGGAAGCCTTCAGGAAGAACGTGGCATTTTGAGTACTGGTCTGTTGAGTGGGTTGCTGGGTTCCCAGCCCGGATTAACCCTTTAGGAGCTGAGCACTCATTATGGTCAGAAGAGGGACATGTTTGCTGCTGCTGGAAGGTCTCACAGATGAACCCCTCCTTGAGACGTGTCCTGGGCCAAAAGAAGCCCCTGATGCCAACTTACGCCTCCTTCTACCAGCAAATTAAGGGGGAGAAGGGCTGCAGAGTTCCTTCCACTGTCGCCTCATTTTGAGACAGCTCTGCAAGCCTAGATGTTCCACAAAATTGACTAGGGCCTCTGTTGCAACTGGATATCAGCTCAAATTTCCCCTCACACAGTTCCGACTTTCTCATTCTCTGGAAGGCCCCCATCCTGAGAGGATATTCTCTAATAAGTCACAGGAAGACCGATCTCCTTTTTAGTCTCTGTTTCCTGGGAAACCCCACACAGGACCATTAGTGATGGGAGTGGTTAAACAGAAAATAGCAGACTCTAAAATGCATTCTGGAACCTGAGTTCTCGTTGGCTCGTTACAAAGGGGCTGCATCTCCAGTGGTGAGTAAGGTACCCTGCCTGCAGAAGGGTCATTTCTAACTGTTCCAGTGGTGAAGTGGGATAATGGAAGGCACGGCTGAGTACCATCCGAGGCTCTCTGAGAAGTCTGAGAAAGTAATAGGTGGTGTAAGGACTGTGGACTATTGGATGGCTATTTTAGGGGTCAGGAGAGACTTTGAAGAATGACGATGAAAGGTCGAAGGTGACTGATGCTTTGCCTATGGCCAAGTGTGAAGCCAAAGGGCTTATTGGTGATACATCTCCTGGTTGGAAAGGGTTAACTCCCAGAGAGGTAGCTGCTGGCAAGACTTGGTTCCCGTAAGACTGGAGAGCCTTCTGGACCTGAGAAAGTGTGATTATGTATTGGATGGCATTGGTTTCTACATCCACCACTATATCTGTGTAAAGAAAAGGTCTTCCATATAACATCTCATAAGCCACAAAAATTGAAAAGTTAGGATTTTCCTCATGGAACAATACAAACTGGCTTTTAAGTCTCTTGTTGTCACTAGTAGGGCCGGTTGTAATGATCATCTTAATCATAAGCTTTGGCTCTCCATTGTTGCAAGCCCCTACTAAACTTGTTGCCAACCGAATACAATCTAGTTTTATGTTACACCAATATCAGCCAATACCTAATAATGTTAACCTCTCCCCTCTAGATGCAGCCGCTATAACCGTCCGCAATTCATATGAGGACACCTCTGAAGTCTCCATCTAATCTTGGGGCTAGCCTGACAGAGAGCAAGGACTGAGGCTCTGACTCCCCTCTCTTCAGCCCATTGGTCAGCTGGAAGAAGCTACAGAAGAAGAGACCTTCGGT
>NW_006159861.1:834846-855769 GCF_000334495.1 Tupaia belangeri chinensis | reverse complement strand
GGGTGAGACAATTTGCCATATTAATTCCTTGAGGCTTGAGGGAAGCATACAGGGATTGTTCATAGATTTTCTTTTGTCAAAAGGACCCAAGCAAGCATTTGGTCATTAATACGGTAGACTAATTGGGCGATCTAATTGAGGCAACCTGACCGCACTGGGCGTATGTAATTAGGTGACCAAATTCCTCACTTTGCCTGTGAGGAAGGTGCGCAGGTGCAGGAGAGAATGTGTGGATTCAAATTTAAAGGAAGAACATAGGCAGCGTAAGGGGGCCGCCCACTAATGAATATTCATGACCTCTAGTAATAATAACGGTTGACCAGTATCAAACGCGGTTGCCACTTGGCAATCTGCACGCCCAACAACCTTTTTGGGTGTACTTTCTTTCTTTCCTTTCCTTTCTTTCTATTAAACTTTCTTTTCTATCTACTTCATTCGTTGTTGCGGTTTCATTTTGCGCCCAGGGACATAATCTCTAATTTTAGTGATCTGGACCCAAAGAACCAAGGATTTCACAACGCAGCTCAACACTTTTCCATCCGTTAACATAAATAGAAAAACCTCCATTTCCTTAGAGTAGAAGTTAGTGTAGGGTTATGACCAGGACTTATTTACTAGGATCATCAGAAGTCCGGAGAGTGCTGAGTTCTCATCTGTGGAAGTCTGCTATGTCAAGAGCAAGCAAAGCCTTTGGGGGAAGGAGTTGTGTGCTATGAGTTGTCACAGAATATTCGTACCTGTAATATGAACACGTCTCGAATCCCAAATTCCCCACCAACTTTCCCATTTGCAGAAGTGCCCCTGTTCTCCCTGGTGAAAGGTAGTACAGTCTTTTAAAAAAAATTTTAACATATAATCAATATACAGTTGATTAAATAAAGTGATGTCTTCATTAGAATTAATGTGTCTATACCATGCAAACCTGGTGCTATACCAATGAGACTGATGAAGAAATGTATGATGAAAATAATGAAATGGATGGTTAGATGGGCATTTTGCAAAGAAAATGGGACTTGGGCCCTAGTGCAGAGCCAAATCTCAGAGATGCTGCATATCAAAGAAAGAAAACATCTCAAAATTTTTAGCTAATCCATTTTTCTTAAAAAGTTAGAAGGTCAGCCAGGTGGCTTGGTGGTTAAGGGAGCTGCCACGGCTGACGTGGTTTTTCTATCTACATTTAATTCTAATCATGTCATTTTAAACATTATCCATGATTGTGCAGGGTTTTAAAAAATAATTGCTTACTTAATTTTGTTGACCTTTTATCATTTTTTTAATTTGACCAGAGAGAGGTAGAGAGAACAAGAGAGACAGAAAGAGAGGAACAAGCCACCAGGTCTGGACATAAAACATGGTCAACCATATGGGAGTCCAGCACCTCAACCACTGTACCACCTGCCAGCCCCAATGCAGGATGGTTTTATTAAAGGATTCTATATAAAGGTACACTAAGAAAGCATGCACTTGCCACAAATTTGTCACAAATGTGACCTGAAAGTGTCTGTAACATAGTTAATATAGTGCAATGAAATAGTGTGAGGTTACGGTAGTTGATTTATATTACAGAAATTTAAGTGAAAAATCTAAAAACTTGTAAGAGAAAATAAAAGTAAATCATCAAATATAACTATCCTCAGCACTCAAAATTCCAAATATTTCAGCCTCCCCAGAAGCACCATTATTTTTTATTTATTTATGTTTTAGAGAGATTTTTGCTGTAGAGAATGTGCACTTGTCAAAGAGACAGAGAGAGACAGAGAAACAGAAAGTAAGAAATCACCTCCCAGGCGGGATGACCATGCCGCACTTCCTTCTCCTCTGTTCTTCTTGGGATTTTGGGCATGCGCGCACACGTGCCCAGCATGAGTTTTAAGCTGCCGGATCCAGGTCTCAAACTGCGATCAACTGCATGATAGTCCCACAACGTAACCATTACAACATCTGCTGGTCTCAGAAGCACCATTATTAAAATTATTTTCCTACTTTCTAAGCATATCCTATGTACATGTAATCATAAATACATTTTAATATGTAGTTTTAATTTTTTTTGAAGATTATCAAATATATCCACCAATAATGAACTTTTAGCAATAGAATCTATCCTTCTTTATTTTGTGACATTTTAATTTTTAAAATAATTTTCTAGAGGGACTTTTACTATAG
Source organism: Tupaia belangeri chinensis (assembly GCF_000334495.1). Classification (NCBI taxonomy): domain Eukaryota; kingdom Metazoa; phylum Chordata; class Mammalia; order Scandentia; family Tupaiidae; genus Tupaia; species Tupaia belangeri. The sequence goes on along the minus strand of NW_006159861.1, from coordinate 853,606 downwards.
GGCACATGTGTTCACCAGGGAGAGACAGAGAGGCAGAGAGACAGAGAGACATAGTTGATAACAGTTCGAGTCCTGGATCCAGTGGCTTAACACTCACACCAGACATGCAAGAATACATCCATGCCTAAAATCCTGGGAGGAGAATGAAAGAGAAGGAATTACAGTGTGGCCATCCCTCTTGGAGGGTGATTTCTCACTTTCTGTCTCTCAGTCTCTCTGTCTCTCCAGTGAGCACACACGCCCTACAGCAAAAGTCTCTCAAAAAAGAAAAGACAAAGACAAATTCATGAACCTATTCATTACTATTTGAAATCTCAAACACACGTTTTGGGGTATATCAAGTTAGGTCACGGTGTTACTGTTTGGGGACAGCTGGATCTCTGGCTGTGAAACTTTAACCCAAGTCATTTTCATAAGGTTTCTACTTATTCTTACTGGGATGCATTGTTTCCCCGGCCAGTCCTGGTGAGTTTGGTGGTCAGTGCAACGCTCGGCACAGCTGGAAGCCACTGGAAGCCTTGATCCTGCTGGTGGGAAGGCTGGGAGAGCTATGGTACCACACTCTGCTGATCTCGTTCTCTCTCTTCCAATGAATTAATAAACTGTCTAACATTATCTGTGTTATATATCATATTTACTGATAATAGACTATAGAAGATGATGAAACCAAAAAAAAAAAAAGGGTTCCTTTTGTTTTAAAGCATCCATTTATTTTATTTTTTATTTTTTGGAGAGGTTTTCGCTATAGGGCGCGTGCACTCACCAGACCGAGAGAGAGAGACATAGAGACAGAAAGCGAGAAATCACCCCCCAGGGGGGATGGTCACGCTGCAGTCCCTTCTCCTCCATTCTCCTCTCAGGAATCTTGGGCACGCACGCGCACATGCCCAGCGTGAGTTCTAAGCCACCAGGTCCGGGACGCGAACCATGGTCAACTACATGGGAGTCCAGCAACATAGCCATTACGCTAACTGCTGGTTCCCAAAGCATCCATTTATTTACCAACAGGTGCACTAAGTGAGTATAGTAGAAATATAGGGGCGAAATCCCACTGAGGATGACAGATAAAATTGAAGCCACTTCCAATAGATTTTAAAAAAAAAAATGCTGCCTCTAACAACACATTATTCTAGTTGGAGCTCTTCCTTGACAGCAAGATTTGGATTTAAATGATTCTTCGTTTGTTCTATTTATACAGCAGAAATATCAAAATACAGATTGATATTCTTTGATATAATTTCACTTTTAGTTTGTGCTGATACAATTTTCAGCTAAGGAAAACATTTCAACTGGCTCTAATAAATTCACTCAGAATTGTTTATAGGAGAAAAAACGTTTGCTTAGGTGAAGCCCATCTCCTCAAGTACTATACTCCTTCTTTGTTTCTCAGTGGTCATTAAGAAACTTCTGGTTTTATCACTCACTCAACAACCAATATCTGTTTATTTATTAGGCTCAAGTCCTAATGCAATATCTCAGGTCTGCCGGGCAGTTACCAGGCTCTGCCTAACAGGCCTCCAACGTGGAAGCTATTCTCTTACCACCAGACCCAGCATTCAGACGGCGAGTTACAGTTTTAGGAGGGAAATGCAGTCTCGAACTTGGGAACCTCTGGGTCAGTCATGCTCATGTGCAAGTGTGCATTTTCAGTCTAAGCACTCCCTTCGGGAGCTCCCTTAAGGCCTTGCAGAAGCACTTCCGGCACGTCCACCAAAGGCCCTTTACTGAGATGGTGGCTAATGCACGGTTTCCACGCAGCCCTGGTCATTTCCAGCCCTCCTGCCCCACCCCCCATTGCTGGGCCCACGAGGAGAAGGAGGCTTTTGTTCCGGACTCCTCAGCAGTGGGAGTGTCTCCTGTCTGTGCTGCGTCCACTCCCCCGGCTGGGGGCTGTGGAGCGAGGTGGTGCCACCATGTGCTCTTGCTTCCCTGTCATGGTGGGTGACCACCTCACAGTAAGCTTCATTGTTCCGTCGAGGTCAGCTCATTGTCCTTGACAATTGTCAAGGTCAGTGCCATTGACCCCTGGTACACCTAGTTCTGATAGTTAAGTGCATACCAAATTTCAAGCATTAGTTCAGCTGTCATGCTGACTTTCCCATTGTCAAAGGTCTTATCTCAGGGTTCTGGTCATTTTGTTGTTGTTGTTGAGATTTTGCTATAGGGCATGTGCACTTGCAGGAGAGACAGAGAAACAGAAAGCGAGAAATCACGCCCTGAGGGGATGGCCATGCCGCAATCCCTTCTCCTCCATTCTCCTCTTGGGATTTTGGTATTAAATGTCTATTATTCTCGCCCATATCTACATGTCATGATAGCACTTTTAAAGAAAGATGTTTGGAGAAGATAGGATAATCAATAAGGAACGAATTTCCAGGCTCTGGTAACTGGTGTGAGGTTTAGGCACGTATCATGTGAAGATTGGGGATTTGACCCACATTGCTGCCCTCGGAAAGGGGGTACATACTCTACCTGCCAATGCGGTCCCCCGCCCAATCTCTTCAGTACCTGCTCTCCATCATGCACTGGGAATTTGCGTGTCTGGACAGCCTCACAATACGTGTACTCCTCTCTTAGAGAGGGAACCTGAGTTTGTAAAGAACCCAGCGTTAAGAGCTGAAGTCCTTACAGTGAGGATTCATCTTTGTCCTCAGCCCTCGGTATTTTCCTGATCTTTCCTCGGGCTCAGTCTGCAACCACACGGAGATGTCAGACACGTGTCCGTCTCCGGGCCATTTCCCACACCCGGGATGCTACGTCCCCAAACATCCTGTACTCACCTGTTATCACCTGGTCAATATTCGCAATTAAACCCCCCAGTCAGCACATTCATTTATGTGGTCTGCTGACTCCCTAGCTCCTAACATGGTATCTAGCACAGAAAAGGTACCCGTGAATGGTGCTGAGCGAGTGAGGAACAGGTAAACCTCACACATGAGGAGACCCAGAATCCTCTCTACTAATACTGTCATTGGAGCGCGTCTGTTACTGCAGCATGGGTGAGTAGTTTACGTGATGAGTCGTTACCATGGCAGAACTGGAATAGCAAATTCCTAAGTGGCTTTGGCCGGGAGGGTTCAAAACTGCGGCTGTAGGGAGTAACTCGCAGTCAGGATTTCTGGGCACAATCATTTTGATATACGTGACCTGGAAGCAAGTCTTTCCTTACATAAAACTAGAGGAAAAGAAAAGGCCTTCTTTTGCTTTGGCGGCGGTTCCGAGAGAGACACAGCGCAGGTCAGAGAGCGCAGAGAATAGAGAATGCCGGACTAAGCATCTCTACAACCTCGCAGGGAGGAGAACTTTCCCGGAAATGTCACCGCGACAGTGTTTAACACTCGAGTTGTGTATGTCTTTTTCTTCTCCAAGCTGGGGTTGAGTTTATTTCAATTAATAATTCTACTCCATCCAGAAAAAAACAGATTAAAAGTTGTCAAAATTCAGCAAGCAATTTTCCTATAGATTTTTCTAATTTCTAGGTTTTTTTTTTTGCAACTCTGAATTTTCTGGAATGTTGTTTTTAGTATGCGCACGAGACTAAAATAACTACCATAGATGGACATTTGCTCCATGCTCTGCACTGTGACAAGTACTTCCTACATAAGATTTTAGGAAATGTGCATGAAAATGGTAAGGTCGTTGTTGTTATTATCTGTAACTTCATAATACCTACGAAAGTAATGGGACTTAAATCATTTATAATTCATCCAAAGTCATATAGAATCAAAATCAGTTCTGACTAACTTCAGAGCCCCCAAACCGTCACTAAAATATCACACCCCATAAAAGAGAACGAACCAAGTGAGGAACAGCGGACTGGTATTGTTAGCGATTCCTAATTTATTCGGGCAGTTCACTGTCGTTACGGCCAACTTAAAAATCCAGACCCAAACGTCATGGCACAAGGAATGGCACTTTATTCTATGGCCAAGGAATGGAAAAATGGGAAAGAAGCTCATAAATCCACTTTTCACTTGTCTTGAGCTGGGGAGTTTAAGATAGAGTAGATGAGGTCGCGAGGGCAAGGGCTAGGGTAATAGAGGGGAGGGATAGTCAACGCTTTCCCTGGAACACATAGAACTTCCCAGAACTCTAAAACCTTACCTCTTCTTCCTCCTTTTAATGACTTTTCCAGGGGTACCTCAGGTGATGGTAAACTGTCATGGTGCTCTAGCTGTGTCATTTAGCATAGAAGTGACATTATGGGGTTTGGGGTCCTGCCAAGGTCATTATGACTGCCATCTTGAATCCATTCCACTGGTCCAGGCTTGTTCTTAGAGGGAGAGCGTCATATGTGCCACAGGTATCCACCCTTTTATTTAAAGAAAAACACTGTTTAGGGAGGGGCTGTGGTCTGGCTTCACCCTGGGCTGTGGCGGGTGACAGTATATTTATCACAGATTGAATGAAGACAGTCCCAGGCAATCTTCTCCGTGGTTGTTAAGACACTGATCTGCATAGCTTTTCGTTTTACCATCACTTACTTGATATGACATGGAATGCACGTCAATGACCGACCCCACCACCCATTGTTTCCCGCGCTCATTTCTTCAGGTCCTCCCTTCTGAGTGTTCCCAGACCCTTGTCTGTAGTCAGGCTCATCTTCCACTTTAGGAGGGCAGTGGGACAAGGTTGCGGAGATGGGTGAGTACACGTGTAATACAGCTATCACCATGAGCCCTGTAATCTGAATCATGGACCTTAAAGTTCTCACCTAATGTTGTTAAAATTTTATCAGATTGATGGGACCAGCACATGGCACAGTGATTATGTCGTTGGACTCCCACATGGCTGACTATGGTTCAAGTCCTGGACCTGATGGCTTGATAATCACACTGGGTATGTGTGCGTGCGTGCCCAAGATACCAGGAGGAGAATGGAGGACAAGGGATTGTGGAGGACAAGGGATTGTGGTGTGGCCATCCTCCCTGGGAGGTAATGTCTCATTTTCCCTCTCACTGTCTGTGTCTCTCTCTCCAACGAGTGCAGGCACCCTAAGGCAAAAAGCCTCTTTAAGAAAAGTTTTACTAGATTGAAACAGCATAGAGGGAGGTCTTGGGACATTGCTGATTAAGACATAGTGACTGGAAGACTACTGAAGAATATGACGACTTTATCGGCCATGAACACAGAACCACTCACTATATTTTCCTGCATCTCCACTTTTTGTTTGTTTTAGAGAGATATTTTCTATAGAGAGCATGTGCTCACCAAAGAGACAGAAAGTGAGAAATCACCCCAAATGGGGATGACCATGCTGCAGTCCCTTCTCCTCCATTTCTTCTTGGGATTTTGAGCACACACTCATACATGCCCTGCATGAATTTTATGTCACGGGGTCCTGGACTCGAATTGTCGTCTGACCATATGGGAGTCCAGCACCTTAACTACCATGCCAGCTGCTGGCCCCCAGTGCATCTCCATTCTTTTAATGGCAAATGAGAAGTTCATTCCTTAAATACTAAATATCAAACTCAGCAAGCTTCATGTACCTATGTGATAATGACAAAACAGCCAGAACTATCCGGGGCAGACTTCTCAGATCATCACGACACTAGCAATTACATTCCAGCAACAAAAGGATTGGGTCCATAAAGTAGCATCTATAATTGATGTGGGTTATAAAAGGGCTTCCAATACCGACATCTTTCACATGCACTCGTTTGTGCTTACTGTGTCTCCAGTTTATGCCAGATTTAATCATCACAGAGCATCAAACACACGCTGTTGATTCTCTTAAAAGAATATTTGAATGGTGAGAAAGGTGAATTTAACACGCACGCACAATATTTGTACCATTTTAAGGGAAAATTTCAAAGGAAGGACAGTGATAACACAACATGTTGAACAATATTACTGAGAGAAAGAGTCCCATATCAATAAATGGATTTGTGTTTGGGAGTAAGCATAATGGTAAGATCATCATAAATCCATGTCTTGAAGCAATAAAAAACATTTCTTGAGATCTCAAAGCAGCAAAAAGGACACATTTGAAAGTTTGACTTTATTTTATGGGATTGGCTTTGAAATAATGTATTATGTCAACAGGAAAATAATATTTTTATTCCCCAAATATTGTTATTCATGGCAGGATATTCCATCAAAAGTGAGCTGAAGGCATCCCATAGTGTAGTAGTTAAGAAAGCTGGATCCCATATGGCCAACTGCGGTCTAAATCCCAGCCCCTGTGACTTAAAAATATACCAGGCATGTGTCCACAGGTGCCCAGTATCTCCATGGGATGGAGAAATGAAAGAAAAGGGATTTCTGTGTGACCATGCTCCTTTAGCGTGTTCTTTTTCTTTGTTGTCTCCCCCCCACCCCCGCCTCCTGTCACTTTTTCTCTCTCTGGCAAGCACATGCATCCTCTGGCAAAAAAATTAAATGTAAAAAAATGAAAACAAATATGAGCTGAGTCAGATAAATCTAAAGTAGAAAATTATGCAAGGCTGTAAGCCATTCAAAGACAGGGTCAATTTCTTACTTGTGCTACACCGAGAAAATGGGTCAGGATGGTTCTGACTATGAGTGGAGGTTTATAATTTATTATCCAAATCAGGAGGCCCCTGTACATGAAATGGGGCGCTCTGCTGGGGCAAGAGCTATAAGCCAGGAGGATTGTCCTTACAGACCTGAAATATAGGGTCATCCCACTTATAAAGTATGACATGATTATCTTTTGGAAAGACTTAACTTTTTCCTTGCTTATTGCTACACTTATCCAGTACTTAGACTAATAGATTTGACCTATGGCATATGCAGTGAGGAATACACATAGGTAATGAATTAAGAATTGAATTATTTTTTTTGAGAGGTTTTTGCTATAGGGCATGTGCACGTGTCAGAAAGACAGAGAGAGACAGAGAGACAGAAAGTGAGAAATCACCCCCCAGGGGGTATGGCCATGCCACAATCCCTTCTCTATTCTCCTCTCAGGATCTTGGGCACGGATGCACACACACCTGATGTGAGTTTAAGCCATCGGGTCTGGGACTCAAACCACGGTTGACTACATGGGAGTCCAGTGACATAGACCTGAAATATAGGGTCATCCCACTTATAAAGTATGACATGATTATCTTTTGGAAAGACTTAACTTTTTCCTTGCTTATTGCTACACTTATCCAGTACTTAGACTAATAGATTTGACCTATGGCATATGCAGTGAGGAATACACATAGGTAATGAATTAAGAATTGAATTATTTTTTTTGAGAGGTTTTTGCTATAGGGCATGTGCACGTGTCAGAAAGACAGAGAGAGACAGAGAGACAGAAAGTGAGAAATCACCCCCCAGGGGGTATGGCCATGCCACAATCCCTTCTCTATTCTCCTCTCAGGATCTTGGGCACGGATGCACACACACCTGATGTGAGTTTAAGCCATCGGGTCTGGGACTCAAACCACGGTTGACTACATGGGAGTCCAGTGACATAGCCATTACGCCAACTGCTGGTCCCTAGAATTGAATGTTTTTATATGGTCATTTTTAGATTACTATTCTCCAAATATGGGAAAGTTTAGGATTTCATTTGAACACTGAGTGCTTTAAATCAGAAAATAAAAAAAGGTTGCATAATTTAATTATTTACAGTCAGTATTTATGAATCTTATTAATTGCTACACTTGACACTAAATATGTGCAATTTTTAAATGTCGTAACAGTCACAGCTGATCATGGAAATGTTGACAATGCCATAGATAATCATAAATTTCAGTATTGCATTGCCTAAAAAAAAAATTTCACAGTTAAAAAGACAAGCTTCTCCCACCAGAATGACTAAAATAAAAATCAGTGCTAAAAGTGGGTGAGGCTATAGAGAAAACAAAATCACATACACCAGTGGTGGGAGGCATAAATGATACAATCACTTTGGAAAACATTCAGGAAAATTGTTTGGCATTATCTGCTAAACCAAGATACATGTATATCCTTTGACCTAGCAATTTCTATCCTAACATAAATGTGTACATATATACACCAAAACACATAAAAAAAATCTTTATCAAGATATTCATAGTAGTCCTCAAATGAAAACTATTCAAATGTCCATCAAAAGAAGATTGCAGAATGGATATATTTTAATATATTCATTTAATAAATTACTATACAGCAATGAGAATGGGAAAAAAAAAATGGAAACTTCTTTTGGCAATATAGATCAGTCTCACAAACATAGTCATTAGCAAAAGAATCCAAAAGAAGGGTCCAGTAGGCGGTGTAGTGGTTAAGGCATTGGACTCCCATATGCCAACTACAGTTCAAGTCCTGAACTGGAAGGCTTGAAACTCGTGCCCAGGCACATGTGCGTGGGTGCCCAAAATCTCAGGAGGAGAATGGACGAGAAGGGATTTTAGTGTGGCCATATGCCCTGAGAGATGATTTTTCACTTTTTTTCTCTCCATCTCTCTCTTTCCAGTGAGCACACACATCCTATAGCAAAACTTCTCTCTCAAACCAAACAAAGAAGACAAAAGAGGACAAAAATGACTTAATATTGTATGATTTTCTTTATGTACAATTACAAACATGCCAACTCTGTGTCTAGGGCTAAGTATCTGGAAGGCGATTAGACTGAGGGATTAGAACTGGCTGTCAGGGGTCACAAAGGAGTGCTTTGGTGAGATCTTGCTTCTTGATCTTCGTGTTCATTACCTGAGTGTGTTCAGTTTGTGAAATATTTATCAAGCTGAAAAATATCATTTTTTCTATTTTGTTATGTAAATTGCATTTTAATAAAACATTTTTAAACTAACAAGCTACAGACCCAACTGGTGGCATGATGGTTAAGTGGTTGGATCCCACATAGCTGACCCTGCAGTTCAAGTCTCTGACTTGGCAGCTTTAATCCGTAGAGTGTGATTTTTTTTTTTTTCTCTTTCTCTCCCTCTCTTCCAGCCCCTGCAAGTGCACGTGCCCTCTTGCAAAAATTTTAAAAAGAGAGACAAGCTTCAGCTTAGAACTCATCAAAATGATAATAAATTTCAAGTTAATGAGGTCTGAAATAATAATGCTTTAAAGCATACTGAAACATTATTTCTTTTTTAGTCTTTGATAAAAGTGGTATTAAGCAAAATGTGTCCCTACATTTTGTGTGATAACTTTACAAAATCATTTGAAAATCTAAATCTTCTTAAGAAAGAGACTCAAGCCACATTTTAGATAAAACAAGAATACAAAAATATGTGAAATGTTTAATCCAATTATATACGGTACTGGCAATTTTAAGATTTCCTTTATAAGGAGCCAGCAGGTGGCGTAGTAATCAAGGCACTGTACTCCCACATGGTCGACTGTGGTTTTAGTCCCAGACCTGGCGGCTTGAAATTCATGCTAGAAGGATGTGCGTGCATGCCCAAAATCCTGAGAGGAGAATGAAGGAGAAGGGATTGCAGCGTGGTCGTCCCCCCGAGGGAGCAATTTTCGCTTTCTGTTTCTCTATCTCTCTCCATCTCTTTAAATTCCTTTATAAAAAATTGAATTGCTTCAAAATATTTTTAATTTAAAAAATATAATTGGTACAATTTAAAACTTGTTTTCTAGAAAAGAGAAAGAAGAATGTGTGAAAGAACCTTCTGGTTACTTTCTAATAAGAAATGAAAATTATTGTCAATGTCATCACCTTTGACTAATGGGTTATTAAAAGTAAGAATGTAAAATATAATTTGTGTTTCTGCACTGGAGTCGCCAGTCAAGTTGTACTTAGTCATTCACAGTGCCTTATAAACTCTTGCAGAGGTCTTATGTTTAAACAATCTGGAACTGAGATCCCTCCTCTCCTTTTGCTTAAAAATATGTAAAATCTTAGTTTTTGTACTCCAAGACTTTACATTTAGAGAAGGTATATGTCCTCAACAATAAATTGTCCAGAAATTAAATAATTACTTACTTGGTATTATAGTTTATATTATGTGTTATTTAGATGTTCAAATATTGAGTTGTTGGAAAAGTCATGACTTTTCTTCTGTCTTGTTTTATGCAAAATGCATCGTGACTTTTCTGACTCAATAAATTTTGGTGATATTGTGGAAATTGGGATTTTGGTTAGGTAAGAAATGCATTACGATTTTTTTTTCCATTGAAATAATGGAATATAGATTCATGAGATATCTGAACTTTTATTATGCAATACATTTTAAAAATTGGATTAGATCTTAGATATGCCTTCAAAGTCATTAAAAAAATGATGCTGATACTGTAAATATACATGCTACCTTCCTGACTATAAAAGTAAATGCAGGGGCAGACAGCAACCATGGCAGCCGTAACGATGCTCCACAAGACTGATTCACACGGGAAGGCTTCTTCAAGTCCAGAGACCTCCCTGGGTACACAGGCACGAGCTTGCCTGTGATCCAGGACTTCCAAAAGGCTAAAGGTGGATCATGGAGGTGCTGGCTCTCTCTCTGTTTTCCTGTGACTCATGAAAGAAGAAGGGAAGGAGGGAAGGAAAGAAGGAAGGAGAGAAGGAAGGAAAGAAAGAAGGGAGGGAGGGAAGAAGGAAGGGAGGAAGGAAGGCAACAAAAAAAGGAAACAAAAATGAGAAGAAAGGTTTGTTTCCTTTTTTTGTTTGTTTTTTTGTTTGTTTTGTTTTTACCATAGGGCATGTGCCTTTGCTGGAGAGAGGAGAGAGAGGGAGAGAGGGGATGAAATCACCCCCCAGGGGGGATGGCCATGCAATAATCCCTTCTCCTCCATTCTCCTCCCAGATATTGGGCACTCATGCACATGTACCCAGCATGAATTTCAAACCACCAGGTTCAGGACTTGAACTACAGTTAGCTATGTGGGAGTCTAGCGCCTTAGCCACTGTCATCTGTTGGCCCCAAGGCTTCTTTCTTCTTGAGGGCAGGAGTAGAGGTGTGCATGAAAATTATAAAGCAAAATCTTCCTTTTACTTAGATATAGACATATGTTTATCTACAAAAACATGTCATGCAAATACACACCTTTGTTAATTGGCTAAAATGATCATAGAAATGAATGCTAGCAAAGTCAAGCACAATTCAGTGCAAGGTGATATCCCACATCTCTGAGAAGACGGACCAAGAGTGTACCCTGAAGGAGGTGAGAAAACGCAACCCGAGTGCACTAGTCTACATTCTGAATTGCAGCTCTTACTGCCGTCTCATACCAATTCATGCACAAGAGGGACACCATGGGCAGCCCCTCATCCAACCCCTCAAGCAGAGAAACAAAAAGACTGCTTTCTTTGAGATGTCATAATGAAGCCCACTTGTCCCTTTCTCTGTCAATCAGCCCTGGGGAATCTCTTGTTCTTACTTATCCTCTCTCGAAGGAGGACTCTGTCCCTTCCAAGAAGGAGCAGAGTTATGGAAGTCATATCTTTCCTCCCCTCAACTTCTTTGCTTTCTTAATAAAAATGTTAAAGAGTTCATTACACACGCCATTTGCTTTTACCTTTTGTTTATTTTCTTCATTAATTTTGAGTCTAAACTGTTGCAATGGGACTCATTCAGGAATTTGATTAAAATGTTTGAAGTTCTGGTATCCAAGCAAGAAAAGATAGGGAGAACTTGGTTGACAGATGCACAAAGGCAGTTAGATAAGAGGTGGGAGTTCCAGAGTGTTAAGTACTAGAACACTTAGCATTTTAGAGTAATAAATAAATTTTAAAGTTACTGGAGTAGACAGAGTTACTAATACTTAATGTATTTTGAAATAGCTAGGAGAAGGACTTTTGAATGCTTGTAACACAGAATGATGCATATTTGAGTTGATGGATATGTTTATTGTCCTAATTTCATCACCACATATCATATGCATGCATAGGAAAATCACTGTACCCCATAAATTTGTATAATTACTATGTCAATTAAGATTATTTTAAGACCAGTAGGTTGATATAGTGGTTAAGGTGCTGCACTCCCGTGTGGTCAACTGTGGCTTGAGTCCTGGACACAGTGGCTTGAAACTCATGCCAGGTACATGTGTGCATATGCCCAAAATCCCGAGAAGAGAATGGAAAAGAAGGAATTGCAGCATGTCCTGGGAGTGATATCTCACTTTTTGTCTCTCTGCCTCTCTCTGTGTCTCCTGCAAGTGTACATGCCCTATAGCAAAAATCTCTCTCAAAAAAATTCTTTTAGAAAGATAAAACATAAATGTAAAATGAATTTTGAAATCAATCTTCAGCAGAGAAAGCATTATTGCTTTTAAAAAAAAATTGTTTTTAAGAAAACATGTCCTGTCTTCACAATTTTGGTCCAGTTTTTCTCCTACTAAAAATATCCTTCTTTTGAACCAACAGCGTCTTGAGGACCCATTGAAAATAATTTGTCCCTGTGTAGGCATTTTATAAAATGCCACGTACTTCAACATAGAAATTATATTTCTTGATTAGTTGTCAACTTTACTGTAGATAGTCTTTATTGAGAGGATGGGCTCAGCCATTGTCATAACTGCAAACGTACCTTCCTAAAATCTCAAGTAAATGCATGTATTTTGATACATAAACAAAGTAATTTGTTAATCTCTACCTAGCAATGTCAACGTTCCAGAGATCGGATTGGCAGATTCCAGGGCCGTGCTTACAGAAGTCCATACTGGAAGTTAAAGGGTGGCTATTTAATGTACTGCAGGCCAGTATCTTTCATTTTGGCAATTTACAGGTCCTTCCCTAGCTATCCCAATTTTGAATTATCTTATAAAACTTTGTTTTGATTAGAGCATTGATATGACACACTGATATTCCGAACACTGAGGTCTCCAGATTCTCCGTGGATGATTACTCCAGAACTGCTTTCCAAGCCTTTGCAGCCCCAACGTCATCACTGAGCTAAGGGCTTACCTTCATCCCCCAGGACTGGGCTGAATTTTGCAGTGAGGTACATTGCTGGGACTTATGTCTGTCTGCAGGTCAGATTTACCACGGAAATGAGGAAGTTTCCCTCTCAGAGCCTCCCTCCTCCTTTACAGGTACCTACTTGGCTCCGAGAGGGGCCCCACCACTGGGTTCATGAATTCAATATTTTTGTAAAATTTGTAAAAATAAAAAAAATTATCAACACCCTGTTACAACCACTGCCTCAGCCCATTCCACCTCCCTTAGACATATTTCTTCTCTTGTCTGCTAACATCAGTGTGGCCTCAGGAATTTTAGGTATAAAGAGGAATTTGGGTTGGCCAAACATGTATTCCGGATTTATTGGATGGTATTGTGGGTTTCAGTCACTTAGGGGGAAAAATTTGCTCTTCTGGGACATTGGGCACACAAGTGCCAGCTCCCCTGGTGTTACTCAAAGCTCCAGGGCCCAAGGCCGGAGCATGGTCAGAACTAAAGTACGTAACGAATGGAGAAAAATCCAGCTCTGAAAGGCAGGTAGCTAGTTCGAAAACCTTTCAAATCATGGGACGGGTAAAATTGTTAGCAGAGGATTGTGTTCTTGTTGATGCCAAAGGAATATAGAAGTTTCTGCTGCAAAGAATAGACTTAACAACATCGCATGGACAATTTACACAACCATCGGATGTTGTTGCCCCCATAGGAATAAGAGAAAATAGGTCTATCAGAATTCCTGTCTTTGTAGGACACAAATCTGCAGAAGTACGTAATAGGAAGACTGTGTGTGAATCGCAAGTCATCTGCATCCCGATGTTTCGGGTCTTAACTCTATGTGTAAGACAGCTCTTCTCTTGCTGAAATCTGAAAGTTCCAGACAATACAACAAGTAGCTCATACTCATAACTATAAATCGTGAGGAAGTCAGGTAAATGTCTCACAGAGTAACTAGTGGGGTCTTGAATTATTTGCTAACTCGATTAATGAAGATGCACACATGATGGGAATACACAAAACATTTACATTTGTCATTCACTTGATTTCAGTTTGACAAGAATTACTGACATTATCAGGGTAACAAAACTCATACCTCACTGTACCAAAAGCCTTCATAGCACACAGGCTAATGTATTTTTGTCAGGTTAAGGAGTTTTTAAAATTAGTCTGTCCAAGAGATACAAATTCCCTGCAATCTTACAGTTCATATTGAAAGAAACTTGAAAAATGTTTTCCCAATTTAACTACAATTCTAAAAATGTACAATCTAGTGATAAGTTTTACAAAGTTTAAACTTGTATATAGAAGTTATAAGCTTTAAAATAACTCCTTAAAACTATCAGTAATGATTAAAAATAGTTCAACCATGCTATTTTCCTTAAAGAAAATAGTATAATAAGATTGTATTAGGAAGAATTATTAGAGAATACAGCTAACAACTACAGAAAAAAAATAACATTGAATTACTGCAGACTGTTGGAGAGAATACAGCTAACAACTACAGAAAAAAAACATTGAGTTACTGCAGGCTGTTGATTATTGTCAACTTTTAAAGAAGTTTTCCTTTTTCTCTTTTTATTTACTCTAAATGACTGTTAACATTTTCTTCCAAATTGTCAACTTTTAAAGAAGTTTTCCTTTTTCTGTAATTTATTGTTTTACTCTAAATGACTGTTAATCTTTTCTTCCAAGTTTTGTATATGTAATTATGTATTCTGTATCTTAGAGAGGCCCTCTAAGATAATATGCTTCAGGACTTAGTAAATCTGGTTTAGTTTCTGTGCTTTTACTGTTATGACTGAGGTTGACCACATAACTTATTTTAAAAAAATGAACAGTTTTAAGCATCAAAAATTTACATAGACAATTGTAGGCTTTAAACTAAAATGGTATCTAACAAACCATTAGAAGTCAGTTATCCTACTAATATAACTGATGGGTTTCATAAATAGGGGAGTTAGTGAGCTATTAATGTTTTATTTCATTATGATTTTCTTCTTTTCTTGTAGTTCAGGAAATGCAGAAGTAAGTTTTGTGCTCAACTGTTGTAGATTTCTGTAGTCCAGCATTCTCTGGATGATTTTCTAGCCCAATTTACCCCGAATCTGTTTTGACCTAGTTCTCACTCTCTTTTTCAGCTTTTATTAAGGGGTTTTGTCTTTTTCTTGGTAACATTTTTTTCTGCTGACTGAAAGATTGGAAGGTATAGGAGCTTGAGAACAGCTGTAGATACTAGACGCAGCATGGGAGGGCACTGGGTCATGGAGGTCGGGGGGGAGGAATCAGGAGAAAAACAAAACATTTAATGGATGTAAAAATGGGAAATGATCTATTGATGATAATGTGTATAGAAATAGCATTGACTGGACTAACATACAATGTATTCTTGCTGGGAAAATTTAGTTTGCATGGTATAAAAAGGTATGGTGATTAAATGCAAAAAAATAAATTAATATGTTAATAAAAATGGTTGCAATGGTTAAAAAAAAGCATTAATGGCACAAAGAAATGTAGTATTATCTGTTGAAGATATTTTGTAGTTTTATCAACTGTACTAGGGAGAAATGTTCACCTGTTGAAATATCCATTTTGTAAGTCAAATAATAATGTGATTGAATATATAAAAGAAAAAAAAAAGAAAAAATTAAAATAAAAAAGTCAATTGTTTAAGGATTTCAATTAAAAGACAATGCATTTTCTACTGCATACTGTTTCAGTGTATTTTTTGGAAGTTAATAGTATAGAGAAAAAATATTTTTATGTTCTTAAGTCTTTGTTGACAATACTTTATATTCTTGAAAAGTGCTAACGGAATGGATGTTCAGGGTTCTCATAAAACTAGATTAGGTTAAACCATTCCATAAAGTATGCTCATAACATGTTATACAAGATGAAATCATATCATTTTATTTGTCAATTTAAAGAAATAAATGCATACATAATGAAAAGTCTTTAGAATCATCAATTTAACAATAGCTACCATTTGTTAATGTGACTCTGGGCTAGCTCTTTTACGTATGTTTCATTTAATTATTTGTTTTTTCCATTGTGGTGGTAATTTATATATCCCACTCCTCTGTTTAGGCTAACCAGTTGCTTGATTAGTTGCAAAATGTTAACAATTTTAATTTTCTTACAGTAGCACATATTTAATAAAATCATTATCTTATGCTATCATTCATTTGACAAATATAGGACATTTTTTTAAAAAAATGCAATAGATGTGTGCATTCATGAGAGAGAGAGAGAGAGAGAGAGAGAGCATGAGAACAAACTTCTCAGTGGGGAATGGCCATGCCATAATCCCTTCTCCTCCAGTCTTCTCTTGAGATTTTGGGTACACACACACAAATGCACCTGGCATGTTTTTCAAGCCATTGGGTCTGGGACTCAAACTGTACTATCAGCTATGTGGGAACCAGCATCTTAATCACTATGCCACCTAGCTGGCCATAGGACACGCTTCAGTACAATGACAATTCCCTTGGAATATGAATTATAATCAGCATAAGCATGGACCAAATTCTTTCTGTTGTAGAATGCTGGCATTTTCTATATACACACATAGGTACCTAGGTTTTGTTTACACATGTATATATGTTCTCATATATGTGAATATTGTCTTGTAAGGTGTCTATCTTGTAAGTGCCTATGTGTATGTTGTGATCTTGTTCAGTATTTTATAATAAAAGGTGCCATATCCCTGTGAGATATACCTTACAATGTAAAGTTGTGACATTGCGATGACAATTGCATTTTTAGTCTTTATTCTTTGTATTTTGTCTTTGGTAAAGTCAGTATAACTTTTACTGCTAAACAGAAACTGCATTTGTTTCTAGTCATTGAGAGAGTCTCTTACTCACTGAGTGGAATCCTGGGGTGTGAAGAATATCTGGGAGGGCTGGCAGCCTTGCCTGCCCAATGGCCATGGCTCCTTCCTGATCTGGGCCTCTCCTACGCAGGTGGCCACCTGCTTTCCAGCTCTGCTCCTTAGCAGCGGTTGGTACTGTCTTCAAAGAAACCCGTCGCCTGTCCTGCCAGCGCCTGTTACCTTTTCCAGAGGAAGATCTTGAAGTGAACTCATATCAGGTGACCTCAGAGGAGGAAGTCAAGCTGTAACCACCTCTGAACATTGTGTTTCCAGTTCTACACCCTGGGGACACTGCTGTCTGTGATGACCTCACACACGTGCCTGTGTGTGCCTTGGGGCAGGGAGTGGAGGAAGGACAGGTCCTCTGTGAGAAGGCAGCGACCCCTTCTGTTCTTTCTCCAGGAGCGACGAGAACACTGAGGTTCAAGCGTGCTCTAAGAACCCTGACAGTACGTTGTGACGGTGCAGAGGACCCGACAGCAGACAGACTCCTCCAGGCGATAAAAATCAATCAAAGAAGTGAGGACAAAAATGTAATGGGGGAAAAATCATGGGAAGAATGAATGTTTAGTGTTGCCTTCACTCTTCTAGTGTATTTTGCCAATTAACACCAATCATAGCAGTACTTCTGTGGATAATCTCCTGTTTTAGTTAGGCGTTTAAAAAATTATATGTTTCAGATTTGAATGTCAAGGTAGCACATATATGTGAAGATAGTAAATGTTCTCTATTGGAAAACCAAACGATAGGAGAAAAACAATTAAACTATAGCAAAAATAAATCAGTATAGTCAGAAGAGAATGATTGGAGGACAATAAAATAAAGTATCAGTCCTTTCAAGATTGACAGTCCAATTGTCTCCAAATTCCGTGGTGTGTATTGGGGAGAGGGTAGGGAATTGGTAAGAAAACAACGTCCAGAAAAGCATCCCAATATCTCCATTTGCGAGAGCCAGGGCAGGAACATGAGTTTAGGAATTCTGGAGGTGGAGGCAGATATTTCTACAAGATCAGGAACCCCTTCTAGCTTCTGAGTCACCATTCAGGATAGAGAAAATGACTGTATTTCACCATGTGGATAATTCCCCAATGGACATAAAGCTGTAAAAGAAAAGCTAAAAACTCCCAGAAACACTCAGTACTAATTATCTCCACTAGAAAACTGCAATTTATCAAACAGAAGATGACGATGAGATAAACACGCAAGGACTTCAGAGCAAGTGGGAGGCAGACATTGCATATAGACATTCTCAGCCGCTGTCCCCAACTTCCCCCTCCGGCCATCCTCAGAACATTTTTTTTTTTTAAGAGAGGTTTTCGCTATAGGGCGCGTGCGCTCACCAGACAGACATAGAGAGACATAGAGACAGAAAGCGAGAAATCACCCCCCAGGGGGGATGGTCATGCTGCAATCCCTTCTCCTCCATTCTCCTCTCGGGATCTTGGGCACGCACGCACACGCCCCCAGCATGAGTTTTAAGCCACCGGGTCCGGGACATGAACTGTGGTCAACTACATGGGAGTCCAGCGACATAGCCATTACGCTAACTACTGGTTCCCCAGAACTTTTTTTTGAGAGAGAGAGAGATTTTTTGCTATAGGGTGTATGTGCTTGCTGGGAGACAGAGAGAGATAGAGACAGAAAACAAGAAATTATCCTCTAGGGGGATGGACACACCACAATCCCTTCTTCTCCAGTCTCCTCTTAGGATTTGGGGCACACATGCACATGAGCCCAGAATGAGTTTTAAGCTACTGGGTCCAGGATTTGAACCATAGTTAACCATGTGAGAGTCCAGTACCTTAACCACTATGCCACCTGCTGGCTTCACTCTTTAAACTTTTAATGCAAGTATCTTTCCCTCCCCCCTCCAATACGCATGCATATTTTTTCTCCTCTGTTGTTGGGAAGAAGAAATAAATAATGTTGAAAGAACCGAACTGATCATAATGAATGTGTCAGCTTCTCCAAATTGGGTTATGAGAGCCACCTAAAGTCAAAAGCCGTTCCTGCATCCCAGAGACAGTGGCATGAACACAGGTGCTGAGCATTTAACAGTGGCAGATGGGAATGAATGCAGAGGCCACTGA
>NW_006159861.1:712320-834815 GCF_000334495.1 Tupaia belangeri chinensis | reverse complement strand
GCTGAACCCCTTGCTTTTGCAGTCTCCTCCAGCCTCAGCCACGTGCTGCAAAAAGTCAGTCTTCATTAAGGAGCTAAAAGGAAAATCTCAGACAGGCAAGCAGTCAGACCTATCCACACTGCTGCAGTATAGAGACAAGGTCTAGAGAGAACAGCCAAGTTCCCAAGCTACATACAAAGTGAAGAAAAAATAAATAAGCAAATAAATAAAACCTGCACATAGGCAAGGTTACTGCAGCAAACACAGAAAGTAAATAAAATAAATGTCATACGTACTAAGCAGAGAGAGACTTTATACTGAAGAAAAATAGAACCTACAAACTTGCAAAACCCCAGAAAAATCTTGTCAGTTCACAAACTCTCCCTACTAAGACATTTGGTTTGTGGTTTCCTCTAAAGTGTGGATGAACAGAGACATGAGGAGTTAGAAAAAGGCACGAGGCACTAATGTCATGTTGTTTATTGCTGAGTTCAAGGTGAGCTTGCAGAGCTCTGGTAGCACTCGGTGCTTCCTCCGTCTTGGAGCTTGTAACATGCATGGACAATGCTCAGGAGTGCTTCTCCCTCTCAGAGCCCACAGAGTCCACACTAGCATGCAGATCTGAGCTGAGCCAAGGCTGAGCAGAGCAGGGCTAGCTGGCTGAGCAGGTGCTCCTTTTTGGTTAAAGGGGCTTCAGACAATAGTGCTCATTGCCGAGGACAAACTCTCACACATGCACACTATATTCAGGAACACAAAACAGCAAAGTCGTACTGACATAACAAGTGCATAAGTGCAGTAGAACAAAAAACATAAGTTGTTTACTCTGTGGCTTTCAAACATGGTACGATAGGAGGTAAGGAAGTCAGATTAAACCATCCGGATTCCATTTTCGCTGCAACATTCTAAAGTTGTTATGGTGAATGAGTATCTGTTTTTTTCTTGTTTTTGTTTGTTTGTTTGTTTAGATTTTTGCCACAGAGTGTACGTTCTTGCCAGAGAGAGGGAAAGTGAGAAATCACCTCCCAAGGGGGATGGCCATGCTGCAATCCTTTCTTTTTAATTTTCCTCTCAGGATTTTAGGCATACACACATACACGCTCAGTGTGGTTTTTTTGAACTTCTGGGCCCAAGACTTAACCTCCATACCACCTGCTGACCCACGAGTTTGAATCTTTAGAAAGGTAACTGAAATGTCCCATGAAACTTAAATTATTATTGAGGATTTAAAAAAAAAATCTGTGTTAAAGAATCAACATGACTTTAAAATTGTTTTTTAATAACAGATGTAGAGTAAAAATTAATTAACAACTTTCCTAGGTAATTATTTTTACCAAATAACGCATTATTCATATTTAGGCTAGAAGTAAGAGCTTGTCTCTCACTACCTTTTTGACACAAGGATGTGATTAGAACGACATAGCTAATCACATATTACTTTCCACTTTAGCAAATTACCTTCGAAGATGCACAATTGTTTTTCTTCACATACCCTTTCTCTTCTTACAATTCAGAATTTATAAATAAAATGAATTTGTATATTTTGATAGTGTGTGTATCTGACATGCATATTATTTTCTGCTTTTTCTTTTTGAATTATTTATGCAATTTTAGTTATTTATTTATCTTTTTAATTTGCTGCAATCCATGGAGCACATGGTCTCACCCAAGGGGGAATAGGGGGAGGGAGGGGGAGAGAGAGAGAGAGAGAGAAATTGAGAAAGCAAACTGCCAGATCCAGAACTGGAACCATAGTCAACCATGTGGGAGTTCAGCACTCTGACCACCATGCCATCTGCTGGCCCTGATTCTCTGCACATTCTTCACTTTTTCAGAGGCAATAACACATAGTACCAGGAGCAAAAGGAAAGTAGAGTTATAGACTCCAGATCGGCGTGTCATTAGCTTCCAGAGACCCTAGAAAAGCAAAGGCTCTTGGGTTTTTATTTTCCTTTCATAAAAATATGGACATTTGACCCGCAAGCTCTTTAAAATGCATAAAGATACCTTTGATCTTAACATGTAGTTTCTTATCTTTTTCGAACACTTGTTTCTTCTGAAAAAATGTTAATGGGCCAAAATGCTCTAGGGAGGATTTCCATTAGTGGGAATTGTGCTCGACCTAGAAATTCATCCCTAGTTCTGCCTCCCACTCAGTTTATAAAGCTGATACAGCTATTTGTCACTTTTCCGAGTCTCTGTTTTCTCCCGAATAAAATTGGGTAGTGGAAGGACCAGCAGGTGGTGTGGTGGTTAAGACGCTGGACACTCCCACATGGTCGACCATGGTTCAAGTCCTGGACCTGGTGGCTTGCTTTCTCTCATTCTATTTCTCTCTCTGTTTCTCTCTCTGGTCAAATTAAAATAAATGAATGAATAAATAAAATTTTAAAAAAATTGGGTAGTGGGATGAGGCTTTTCTTCCTGTTTCCTCTTTCTCCTTCTCACTCTCTTTCTCCTTCTCCTCCCACTCCTTTCAACAGACTTCTTTGAGGGTTTTATAAACCTATAAAACTGTTTCCCATAGAGATGCGATGTCCACCATGTTCCACATGTCATTTCAGGGGCCTCTTTAGGAAGGGGTCCACCGACCCCATGTTGAGATCCCGTGAACTGGGTGATGTGAAGGCCCCTGACAGCACTCATGTGCTAATACCCCTCTCTGTTCTAAAGCAGCTGGAATAATTTAATTGTGCAACACCAGGAAATCTCTTCACAATATTAACAATTTACTCTTTATATGTTTCTTTCTTTGCAGGTAAGTTTTTCATAAAGTTAGTGAGATATATCTCATTTAATGGATCCCACATTAATTCCATTTGTTTGCAGATTTCAGGATTTGGGGCCAGCAGGTGGCATGGAGGTTAACACTGTATTCCCACATGGGAGACGAAGTTCTAGTCCCAGACCTGAGAGCTTGAAAATCATGCCGGACACACGTGTGTGTACCCAAAGTCCTGAGAGGAGTGTAGAGAAGAAGAGAACGTGCTGTGGCCATCCCCCCGAGGTGATTTTTTCCACTTTCTGTCTCTTTGTCCCTTTCTAGTAAGTGCACACACCCTATGGCAAAAAAACACCGAAGAAAATAAGGAGATACCAAGATTCAAGAAGACAGGTGGTCTGACAGCGAGGGTCAGGTCTTTGACTCGTGAATCCATAGGCCTGAGTTCTCTGACCTCCAGTGTCCTTTGTAATTTGGATGAAGCCATTTCGTACTTCCGTCCCTAATACTGATGAAAGGCCCTCGCTGGCTTCTAAGGTCCTTTTCTACTCTGAATTTTTGTTATAAGTTCATACTAAGAGATTATTGTTTTCATTTCTTTGTATTATCATCAGAATTTTATCAAGGGTGTTATACTGGATTCGATTTGCACAAATCCCCAGACTTGCCGTGCTGTGTTCACTAGGCCTGCTTGTGCAGAGCTGCTCCGGCCCCTTCTGGAGGCCAGCATGGGCGCCCCAGGCAGCTCAGCGCCTGCAGCCGCTTCCTGAGAGTTACCCTCTCTCCGCCTCGGCTTCCCCAGACACAAAGGCCAGCAGTGGGCATGGCTTTATTCTAGTGCCACTGAGCTACGAAGACTCTGGCTTCATTCACCATCTCCAGATCTTGATGAGGCTCAAGGAGGGATGAGGCTTCTCTGGTGCTCTGAAATTGCAATGGATTTAATGTACCTGCAGCAAACTTGAACACCAGGAAACAGAAGGTTGGGAGTACAATAAGATCAATTATTTGGGCTTGTCACCCCCACCCCCCTACCCTGGCAGGTCCAGAGCAACCAAGAAATCAATTGAACTCTCTTTCAAAAGTTGTTTTTTTTTTTTTATGAAGATATTTTAAGCATCACATTTTCTTCTTCTTCTTCTTTTTTTTTTTTTTTTTTTGACTTTGCCATAGGGCATGAGCACTTGCTAGAGAGAGACAGTGAGACAGAAAGTGGGAAATCACCCCTCAGGGAGCATGACCACACCACAATCCCTTCTTCTCCACTCTCCTTCTGGGATTTTGGGCATTGATACGCATGTGCCCAGCATGGTTTTCAAGCTGCCAGTCCAGGACCTGAACCACTAGCGGTTATGTGGGAGTCTAGTGCCTTAACCACCACACCACCTGCTGGCCCTTAAGCATCACATTTTATGCACTCTACATTAGCCAGGAATCTCCAGAAACAGAACCAATAGGAGGTTTTATATTTTTATATATATATGTGTGTGTGTATATATATATATATACACTTGCAGATGTGCAGAGATTTGTCGAAGGATATTGGTTCACGCACTTACATAGGGTGATGAGTCCTACCTCTGCCGTCTGCAGACTGAAGAACAGGAAACACGGGGATGACATTTGAAAGGCTGCTAGGTGAAGAGAAGATGGTAGGGATTCCAGTCCAGGCCTCCAAGCCTGAGAACCAGGAGTGCCAAGGACAAGAGACGATCATGGCTGCAGCTCTGCAGTCAGGCGGAGTTAATTCAAATTCTATTGAGGCCTTCCCTGGATTGCACAAGGCCCACCTGCTCCAGGGAGGACCTGTGCTTGACTCAGCCCCTATTCAGATGTGAGTTCTTCTTGGAGCACCTTCACAGGAATTCTAGGGCGAGGTTAACCAGCTCTCTGGGCATCTCAGCCTGGTCGAGTTAATACATGAAATGATCTCTCTCTCTCTCTCTCTCTCTCTCTCTCTCTCGTCCTTGCTCCATGGCCCTTCTCTCTTCACGCAACTGGGAATTGTGCCCCAGTGAAGGGTATCCTGTAAGCTTTACCTCAGGCTCTGGTTTCTAATCTATCCAGGCACCGACAGGTGGTAATGCCTAGGATCTTCCAAATATGCTCTAGCCAACAAGAAATGTCGAGGAAAATATTAGCGGGGTGAGTAAAGAGAACTGAGTGATGTGCAACTCCAAACCTGAGGTTGTTACAAACGCAAGTCCATCAGTAGTCAAGGGATCTGTAACCTCCTACACTGCACTATGTTCTAATCAGTTATAGTCTATTATACTCTGCACTAACTGACCCTGATAATACTACTGTTCCCTGCATTTATTTATTATTTATTTGGGGGAAAGACATTTAATAAAAAAAAGTAGAGAAAATGAAGAAGAAATAGGGGGTGGTCATATGAGAAATGGGAAAACTGAATTAAAATGATTACATTACATGAAGATATTTTGTCACATATACTTTAATGGCAAATATCTATGGAAGTTCAGAAACCATGCATGTAGACTCGTACTCTGATTTATGAGCACCTTTTAGAGACACCATTATTGTAAAGCCTGTTCATCTTTCTCTAGTGACCTTACAGGATCACACTATTGATTTGTGATAGACACGAAGAGGCATGACCTAGACCTTGCTTCAAAGGACCTGCTGCCTCTGCTGAGACCTCTCACTGCCAGCAGCACAGAGAGCGGAGAGCAGCCTCCTCCGAGACCACGTCCTTCTTGAGTGTGCATGCTCCCATGGCTGGTCACAGGGATGACAGAGGCCCGGCCATCCTGTCCCAGTGAGGGACATCTGTGATGGGTCACTTGTGCTCCAGAGATCTCTGTGGAGTGAACCAAGCCTGTCGTTGGCTTCCATTGTGTCTCAGCTCCTCCCTCTGCGCCTGCCCCTCGTGGCCATAGGTGTTGATTCCAAAGACCCCTCATATACATTGTGTACAGAAAACTGCACAGTAAACTGCTGCACATTAATATCTTTTTAAACTTAATTTCATTTTATAAGTTCATACTTACATCTAATTGTTGAATGTCTCAGTGGGGTACGATATGGATTTTCAAAGCGTGCATGCAGTGTGCAAGAATCAAATCAAGGCTAACATCGTGTTCGTCATTATTGTCACCAGAGAACAGCACATTATGATGTGCGCCATTCTTGTATTATCTTTTTTATTTTATTTTTTTAAATTTACTTATTTTACATTGATTCACTCTATATCATTACAGCACACAAAATGAATCTTCCCATCTAGAATACACTGTATATTGGCTCAACCAAAGATATCACCACACGTGTTAACTTCAAAGGATAATTTTCCATTTGTGTTTCTTATGTTTTACTTCTTTTTTGTTCTACCAGTTTTTCTTTTTTGAGACTAAGCTAGTCCCCCGTAAAAGGTGATAATGAAGCGTTTTAACATGTGAGAGGCTCAGAGACCAATCAAAACAGATACATCTTGAAGAATCTTTTATGTGAAGGTCAGAGACCAAGCGGTCAGTATGGAAGCGCTAGGATATTTTCCGACTGGTATGAACACCCACCCCGGTCATCTTGCGGAATCAGTCCTCCCCTAATAGAGTGAGCCCAAACTCCAGCTGGTCCCCAGCAGAGCCAGATTTAGGCGGCAACACGGTGCCCCACTTGCAGATTCCCACCAGGTAGAGTAGACATGGAAAGAAGTAAGTTCTCCACCTGCTGATACGCTCCGTCCAGCACAGCCCTCGCTCCGATGGAGACCTCAGTGTTGTCCCCCTGAGGTTGAGAGGTGTTTGTAGCCGCCTTGACAACCACCTCTGCACCAGCTGCTTCAGAAGTGCAGTGCGCTGCGAGGGAACAGCTCCCGCAGCCTTGCACGCTCCCGCCTGGAGCCCGATGGCCTTTCATGGGGTATTTGCCCCCTTTCCATAGGCGGCTGGAGCCCCGGTCAAGAGAGAGCGAGCAAGAACGAGATCTGAAAATATCTCCTTTCCTTTTCTTTTGTGGCTCACATGCTGAGCAAAGTTGCGCATATTCTGCTAAAAGGACCTCAGAGGTCAATATCAGACGATTCAGACCTCCCTGTCTAGGTCGTGGCTGGCACGTTGCCATCCCTGGAGTGAGGATGGCACTCCATAGGAAGAAACAAGAGACCTTTCCGAGGAATTTGAGCACCTGCCTTTGCGAGCTCTTCAGAGTTCCTCAAGGGACCAGCAGTTAGCATAATGGCTATGTCGCTGGACTACCACGTAGTCTACCGAGGTTCGTGTCCCGGACCTGGTGGCTTAAAACTCATGCCGGGCGCGTGTGCGTGCGTGCCCAAGATCCCGAGAGGAGAATGGAGGAGAAGGAATTGCGATGTGGCCGCCCCCCTGGGGGGTGATTTCTCACTTTCTGTCTCTATGTCTCTCTCTGTCTGGCTGGCAAGCACACGCGCCCTATAGCAAAATCCTCTAAAACAAACAAACAAACAAACAAACAAACAAAAAAAAACGAGTTTCCTCAAGAAATAACAAAAAACTTAAGAAAATAAAAATCCTCAATTCGTTTTGTCAACAATATTTGGAAATACATTCAATAGACAAGAAGCTTAGATGGCTAGAAAACCTTTTCCTACGTGGATAAAGCCAGTAGGAAATAAGAACTATTTTTAGGATATGAATATTATAACCGAGTTAGATAATGTTAGGAAGCAAATGTGGACACCTTCAGGCTGCAATGTCACACATAAATGGTGAAGCAAATTTCAAAAAGACGAAGTAGAAAGAAAGAGAATAAGATAAAATAACAACTATTTGGACAAAATATTATCTAACATGAATTATCCTTTCAATTTTTCCTTACATTTAAAATATTCTAGTTAAAATTTAGAAAAAAGGAAAATGTTAAAAGCAGGAGTAAAAATGAAGGATTGGGTCATAAGAAAATAAATTACCTATGGAACTGTGCATTTTCATGACAGAATAAATATCGTATAATTATTTTGCTCATGAAGTTGGTATTGAGGTCATAAATAGCTTTCAGAAGGGACTAAATAGGAAGAAAACAATTTGGTGACTCATTCTACAAAGAACAGCTATTTCCACACTTATAGTAGTAGTTTAAGACTATAGAGAGTCTGTTCTCGACAGACTCTTTGTAAGATCCCATGTGCCTGTAAGTGGCAGATCAATGACTTTGGATGTAAAGTTGATTTGTCTTTGTGTTACAAAATCAAATATTAATACTCATTTTTGAAATGTGAGCCCAATAAAATTCTTTTAATAAAGATTGATGCATTCGTCTGTATTCCTAAGGTATTTGAACTACCGCCTGCTTTCTCCCTATAGAATCCTGCGTGTGTAATTCCGAGCTGCAGTGGACTGCTTCAAATGTGAAACAATTTGCTTAGCAACACTCAAAACACTACACAAAATTCCTACTCCTGTCTAGTAATGTGTGCTGTTCCTTTGATGAAAATCAAAATGTCTTTCCCTTGTGAGATGCAAATCAAACTGGAAGAGATAGCAAACTAACAGAATATCCCTTTCATACTACAATGGGAATTACTGATTGGATTCTTTCTAAAAGATTTTGATAAAAATCAGAGGACAACCATAAATCAAGCATACCACCACAATGTAGAACAAAATAATCACTTTTCTCTAATAAAAAGTACTATCTTAGATTGTACTCAAGAATGTCTTGATGAGAAACATTATCTTGAGAATAATTAGATTATAATTTGCTATTATTTACTTAACCTTTGGAGTTTTAAGAAGTAAAACCTATTTTTTCTACACATTTAAATCCATTTTAATTATGAAATGTGTTAAACACATTTAAAAAAATCAAAGACTGGGACCAGCAGTTGGTATAATGGCTATGTAGCTGGACTCCCATGTAGTCAACTGTGGTTCGAGTCCTGAACCCGGTGGCTTACACTCACACCAGGCACGTGTGCGTGCATGCCCAAGATCCCAAGAGGAGAATGGAGGAGAAGGGATTGAGGCATGGCCATCTCCCCTAGGGGGAGATTTCTCACTTTTTGTCTCTCTGTCTCTGTCTTTCGGGTGAGTACTCACACCTTATAGCAAAAACCTCTCCCCCCAAAAAAGAAAAAAAAAATCAAAGACTAATCCCAGATTTAGTAACTATCCATTTTGACATATTTCAGATATTCTAATCAAATACAACAGTAATTATACAGTTGTGATTTTATTTGTACTGTCTTAAAAATTTTACATGAGAGAGAGACAGGGAGAGGAAGAGACAGAGAAGACCCTCAAAGGTGTGCTAATGCCATAATCCACCACCAATCTCAACCAGCCCAGATCATGGGCACACACGTATGCATCCCTGGCATGTAAGGAATGACCTTGGGAGGAGAACCCAGGACCTTCCCATAGGGGTCCATTTGGATTACTGCCGAACCACTGACTGACCCCAAGAATGTACTCTTCTAATGCAATCTTTTCACTTCTCTTCCCAGAGATAAAACTGTGCTTGTGCTAATGATCCTTCTCTCCACTCGTGTTTTTATACAGTCACAACTGTCTGTCTTTGTCAATATACTGTATTGATTTGGGTATTTGTAGTATTTACCATAACGGAGCCGTACTTGTGTAGCTTCCTTTTTAACCTTTCCTTCATAATGCAGTTTTGTTTTTAAGATATGTCTACATGGATTCATGTGGTTTTATTTCATTACTTTAACAACAATATATACACCATGAATTTACTTTAGATTTTTTAAAACATGAGTCTGTTTGTAAGCAGCAGCATTGATTTAATCTTTTGCTGCTATAAGGATCTTCAGTAGGGGGGTCAGCAGTGGCATGATGGTTAAGGTGCTAGACTTCCATAGGGCTGACCCTGGTTCAAGTCTTGGACCTGGTAGCTTAAAAACTGAGCCAGACGTGTGTTCATGTGTGCTCAAAATCTTAGGAGGAGAATGGAGGAGAACTGATTACAGTATGGCCATTCCCTATGGTGGTGATGTCTCACTTTCCCTCCCACTGTCTCTGTCTCCCTCCAGTCAGCGCAACCTAAAAACAAACAAACGAACTCAGTAAACTTTCTTGTACAAACCACCTTACAGGTATGTGTTAGATTTCTCCTAGGCTTATGGACACTCTATATTTGGAAATAAAAGTGTGTGTGTGTGTGTGTGTGTGTGTGTGTGTGCATGCATGGTTGTGTATCTTTGATTTGACTAGGTCTTCCCACCATCATCAGAAATAAACGAGGTGTACTGGGTCCTTAGAAACACGTGGAATCGTTAGGTTTTAAAGTGTTTCGCGATATGATATAATGGGAAAGGTAGCATTTCCGTATTTTTATTAGCTTTTGTTTGTTCATACTGTTTGATAACTTGACCCATTAAGTTTCTTGTCTTACTTAGTGATTTCTGCCATTTCCTTGTGTAGTCTAGCCACTGATCCTTTGCTAGGTAATGTGTTGCCAATAATTCCTGGTTAAATTTTTTACTTTACTTTGTTTTATTGTATTTTCTTTAATTGCCAGAGGATGCATGCCCTGGCCAGAGAGAGACAAACAAGAGGGAGAGAAAGAAGGAAAAAGAGCACCCCAGAGGGTGTTGTTACACTGCTATTCCTTCTCCTCCATTTCTCCATCCTGTGGGGATTTGGGGCATGCATGCACACGCACTTGGTTGGTTTTACAAGGCTCTGGGGTTGGGACTTGAACTGCAGTTGGCCATGTGGAATCCAGCTCCCTTAACAACTAGACCGTGAACCAGCCCTGTTTCATGAGTTTTTTTTTTTTAAGTGTAGAAATGTATCAATTTTATTGTTATTAAATCTATTCATCTTTGCTTTTATGTTTTGCATCTTTTGCAGGAAATCCTTTAAAATCCTTTAGGTTATAAACATATACACCTTTTTTTGTTCTTCAGGATCTTATCATTTTTGCTTTGTATATTTAAGTCTTTAATTCACTAGGGATCTCTTTTTTTAAAATATATTGGTGTAATGGAAATCTAATGATTCACCCCCTATAAATAATCACTTGCCCATTAAGATGAATTAAATGGCTGTATTTTTTTCTCCAGATATTGCTTCTGTTGTATAAAATTTCCCATTTATGCTTGGGATTTTTAATGCTTTCTTCTGTCGTATTGATATAACTTTTCTTTTCCAGTACTAGTAAGAAACTTTGTGTTAGTGTGGTCTCGGAATAAATGTCCATCATTATTTTTTGAAGTTATCTTAACTGTACTTAGTTTTTTAATCTTAAATTTAAATTTTTGGAATCATTTTTTCTAGGTTTAAGATTAATTTAGAAATTGTCAAATTTTGACCAATTTATTAAATAATTGCAATCACAAATGTCTAATGACTATTTTTTAAATTATTTTAAAAGCTACTCCAACCATGGCCAGCAGGTGGCATAGTGGTTAAAGTACCAGATTATCACACAGCCATGGTTCAAGTCCCAGACTTGGCAGCTTGAAAATCATGCTGGGTGCCTGTATGAGCATGCCCAAAATCCCAAGAGGAGAATGGACTTTGGCATGGCCAGTCTTCCAGGGGTGATTCTGCACTTTCCCTCTCACCATTTCTCTCTGGCAAACGCATGCGCCCTATGGAAAAAAAGAAAAAAAAAAAAAAAGAAAAAAAGAAAAAGAAAAGAGAAATTCCAGCCACAGTGTAATAAATCTCAATCTTTACAGTCACTAGAAGAGCATCCTCCAGACTGCAGTTTTGTTACTACATATTGAAGATCTGAACTCAGGAAATCAGAGTATTTCTTGTTTTATTCATAGTGTGACCACAACAAGTTATTTGTGAAACACTTGATTTCTGGTAACAAGTCCCTTCAAGGCCTCTGGAGTGGCAGTATTCTTGATTTTAATCTTCAAATACATGTCTTTGCAATACCTTCCTGCTGTTAAAATGTGCCTAATTACCAAATGGAAATGTTTTGTAGATAATGTAGTAAACTCTTTTTTCTAAGCAAAGTAATAAAGCATTGCATTTAATATTTAAAACCTAGCCTGTTTCAAAATGAGAACATTATATTGCTTCCTTATTATTGTAATTTAATAAATCACAGCTTTTATGTTCCATCTGTTTGTATTCTTTGGGTTTATAAGTTAATATTTCTTAATTCACATCAGAAATTGTAATTCTACAAACCAAGTCAAACATTCATTTAGCCGAGAATTTTTAGACTGGCGTGTCACAGCTGTTTAAGGACCTTACCTGGATCAATGTTATCTAAAGCACCGTCACCTCCAGAGGTTAATCCCTAATAGGAGTTATGAGCCAAATTCTGGAATATTTTAGCTAAAAATTCAAGCATCAGATTTAGTGAGGGGATGAGTAAGACAAAGACTCTGCTGACCCACAAAGTACTGAGTAGTTGTGTTAGCAAACAAAAGGAACCTGTGTCCCGAGGCTTGCAGGGTAGGTAGGATGGACTCACCAATAGGACCTCTCCTAGCTTAAGCTTCGATTTCCTTATAGAGACGGCGCTTCCCCAAA
The DNA here is from genome assembly GCF_000334495.1 of Tupaia belangeri chinensis. Taxonomy (NCBI): domain Eukaryota; kingdom Metazoa; phylum Chordata; class Mammalia; order Scandentia; family Tupaiidae; genus Tupaia; species Tupaia belangeri. The sequence continues at coordinate 822,653 of NW_006159861.1, read as the reverse complement.
ATGAAGTAAATCCGTGTACAAAATGAGAGTACACATCAAAATCCATTAAGTAAGCATACTGCATATGGGCATGACCTCTAGGATGAGCTATGGAAAAACCAGAAAGATTTCTTTCATGAGCATCCCTGACAAGTGGGTCATGCAGGTTTTGCTCATGTCATCCCTTGGGTGAAATGCTGACTTCAGCTTGATTTAAGCAGAGCTTATTGAATTATTATTATTATTAGGAACTCTGTTGAGAGCTGCAACTACAAATATTGATGGTGTGTGCCTGTATTTCACCTTGTTTCAGGAGGCATTATTTATAAGCATATTAGGACTCATGAAATACACGTGTAATATCATGATGAATATAAAATAGACAAAAGAACAAGAGGAAAAAATAAATGTAACTATGAACATGGCTAATATGAATAGTTAAGCCCTAAAGTTCTCTTCATTCTTGCAGGTCGATCCTTGAATAGCAACAAGGCAAACACATTTGTGTGCATTTAACTGAATATTGACTTAGACCAGGTTCCTGGGAGAGGAATAACTGAGAAAAGAATCTGATTATTCTGAGTCTGTTTTGATTCCCAGTGAAGTGCTGCACCCTGCAAGGACATTTCAATGCATAGTTCTGCCATTGCAGGTGGGGATTTCTATTTTCGTATACGTTAACTAATTCTTTATGTATGTTATTCACTTTTTCATTGTTTTAGAGTTTTTTGCCCTGGGGTGTGTGTGTGCTTGCTGGAGACAGTGAGAGGGAAAGTTAGAAATCACCCCCCAGGCACGGATGGCCAACACCATAATCTGTTCTCTCCCTGGCTCTTGGGCATGCAAGCACACATTCCTGGAGTGATTTTCAAGCCATCAGATCTGGGACTTGAACCATAGTCAACCACATAGGAGTCCAGTCACATAATGCTACACCATCTGCTGGCCCCTATATTATTCTTTAATGTATATTTATATCATCATTTTGTAAACATTACCATTCTAATTAAAAAATTATCACTTTTATTTTTCCTTCCATGATTATTAAAGCAGTCAGAGTTATCAGGTAATTTTGCATGTAATATTTTATGAATTGCCTCTTTGAAATCATTACTTTTTTCTTTAACTGAGGCATTTTTCTTTTTTTTCGGTGATTTTTAATGCAATTTCTGATTTACATAAAGTTATTGTACACCTTTGTGGGAAATAATGCAGTTTTTCAAAGCAGGTATGCAGTGTATAATAATCAAATCAGGGGGGAAAATAAACACTCACCGTCTCCAACATTTTTTGTTACTTTTTTTTGTTCACATTCTACTGGTTATTTGGACATAGAGACTAAATTGTCACCAGTGTTTCCACCCTCCTGTGCTGTGTGTGCTACTTTATTCTCCATTCCATGCACTCACGTGCACTCTTGGGTCTGCTAGCCATTCCTCCTCGGGCCCCCTCACCGAGCTTTCTGCTCTCCACCCTTACTCTCTGCTTCTACGACATCAAGTCTTCACTTTTGCTCAAGAATGAGGACACCCAGTGTTTGTTGAAGACATACAGTTTTTGTCTGTCAAGTCTGACTTATTTCTCTTAGCATTATCTCTTCCATATTCACCCATTTTGCCTTAAAGGAAAGGAATTGGGTCTTTCTGACTGAATAGTGTTCATTGCATATATACACAGCATATTCTTTTTGTAGTCATCCATTGTTGAAATATAGCCAAAGGATAGGACATCAATATCCTGAAGAAATACCTGGATTTTTCATTTTCTTAGTTATTACCTTTTAAGTAATGATAACACTTTTTGTAATATGTAAGAATAATAACCTATTTTCTGTCAAATATGTTAAACTATTTTCCCCTTCTGTAGTAACTGCTCTTTTTTTTTACAAATTTTTGTTCTATTAATTTTTAAAATTTGGTTTAATTTGCTACTTTCTGTGTCATTTCTACCTTTGTTGTCAAAATTTGTAGGTTGGGAACCAGCAGTTAGCGTAATGGCTATGTCGCTGGACTCCCACGTAGTCGACCGCGGTTCGCGTCCCGGATCCAGTGGCTTAAAACTCACGCCGGGTGCGTGTGCGTGCGTGCCCAAGATCCCGAGAGGAGAATGGAGGAGAAGGGATTGCAGCGTGACCATCCCCCCTGGGGGGTGATTTCTCGCTTTCTGTCTCTATGTCTCTCTCTGTCTGTCTGGCGAGAGCACGTGCCCTAGAGTGAAAATCTCTCCAAAAAAAAAAAAGATTAAAAAAAAAAATTTGTAGGTTGTATTCAGATCAAAATTGATAAATATTTTATCTATATTTTCTTACAGTAATTTTATGATAGTTCAGTTTTACAGATATATTCACATATAAATTCACATAGACATTTATGTAAAGCTTATTTGACATAACCTAAGACTCTTATAGTATTTGATCCAAATGGTTAAATAATTATACTATTAGATTGTCTGGAAAGTCATGACATATTTTTCTACGTATTTCTATGAAAAAATGTGTCATGACTTTCCCAACAACCCAGTAATATCAATGATTAAATTATCATATTTCTTCACCCATAAAGAATGTTAATTTACCATTTTATTCTGAGCTTCTTATCATGTATGATTAATAATTTTATGCTGATGCTAGAATTTGTTTTAAAGTTTTAGAGAGAAATCATAAATTTTCTAAAAACTTCTTTTTCTCCCCTTTTTAAAAAAATATTTGCTAGAAGGCGTCTTTGCTAACCAGAGAGAAACAGAGAGAAAAAGGGAAAGTGAGAAAGCAGTACCCTGAGAGATGGCCATGCCACGACCTGTTCTCCATTTCTCCCTGTTTTGGGGATTTGGGCATGCACACATATCTGGCTGTTTTTCAGGCTGCCAGATCTGGGACTCAAACTGCATAGTCAGCCACATGGGCTCTAGCTACCTTAACTGACAGCCCTTCTTTTTCTCTCAATAATGTATTTTCTTTTAATGGTTTAAGCTATTAAGTAGACTGTTCATTGGGCACTGGAACTAAATAGTAAACTAAACAGACATTCACTTTAAGGCTGTGTTTTAGTATGGAAAAATAATCATTAAAGAAGCAATTATAGGGAACCAGCAGTTAGCATAATGGCTTTGTCGCTGGACTCCCACATAGTCGACCGCGGTTCACGTCCTGGACCCGGTGGCTTAAAACTCATGCTGGGCGCGTGTGTGTGCGTGCCCAAGATCCCGAGAGGAGAATGGAGGAGAAGGGATTGCGGCGTGACCATCCCCCTGGGGGGTGATTTCTCGCTTTCTGTCTCTATGTCTCTCTCTGTCTGGCGAGCGCACGCGCCCTATGGCGAAAACCTCTCCAAAAAAAAAAGAAGCAATTATACAATTTATGTGTAATTGTAGCCTCAAGTAGTATAGGAAGCAAAGAGAGCTACCAAAATCACCCAGAAAGTGTGAGAATGAAAGAGCTAATGTGAGAAATCGATTTTTTTTTTTTGGAGAGGTTTTTGCTATAGGGCACGTGCGCTCGCCAGACAGACAGAGAGAGACAGAGAGATAGAAAGCGAGAAATCATCCCCCAGGGGAGACAGCCATGCTGCAATCTCTTCTCCTCCATTCTCCTCTCGGGATCTTGGGCACGCACGCACAAACGCCCGGCGTGAGTTTAAGCCACCGGGTCCGGGACGCGAACTGTGGTCGACTACGTGAGAGTCCAGCGACATAGCCATTACGCTAACTGCTGGTCCCAGAAATAGATTTTGAAAACAAATTCTGAAGGACAGGAAATTATTTGTTTCTAGAATCATTTCTTTAATTTTATTTATTACTTTATTTTATTTTTAAAAAGAATTATGTATTTATTTAATTCCATTTGTTGTTGTTATTTTTTTTTATTTGCCCACCAGAGAGAGAGACAGAAAGGGAAAGGGAGAAAGCAAGCCACCAGGTCTGGGACTTGAACTATGGTTGGCCATGTGGGAATCCAGAGCCCTTATCCACCACACTGCCTGCCAGCCCCAATTACTTCATTTATTTTAAGTTGGCTTGAGAGAGACACAGGGGGGTGGGTAGGGGAAGGAATGAGAAAACAAACCACCAGGTCCGGGACTCGAACAGTGGTTGGCTATGTGGGGGTGTCCAGCGCCTTAATCACCATGCCACCTGCTAGCCCCAAAGATAGGAAATTATTAACAAAAAGAACAAGAGGTGAGATTTTCAAGAAAAAGTAATAGAAAGCATGTACAAATGTAAGATGATTAAAGGAGAACAATGGGCGAAGACTACTGGTTTGACTGCATGAAAGTAAAAGGGAAAGTGGCTCAAGCTAGGATGAGTGTTCCCAGACTAGAGCATTCAGAACCTTAGTGGCCCACATGGAATTTGTTCTTTTTTTTTTTTTTTGGAGAGGTTTTTGCTATAGGGCGCATGTGCTCACCAGAAAGAGAGAGAAAGAGAGACAGAAAGTGAGAATCATCCCCAGGGAGGATGGCCATGCCACAATACCTTCTTATCCATTCTCCTCTCAGGATCTTGGGCACACATACACACACACCCAGAGTGAGTTTAAGCTATCAGGTCTAGGACTCAAACTACAGTCAACTACATGGGAGTCCAGTGACATAGCCATTATACCAATTACTGGACCCAAATTTGTACTATTTTATGAGTAAGACTGAAGAACTATTGAGTGGAGTCAGCAACAGAGGGATGTTACAGAATCAGGCTGTCTTCAATATGAAGAATGAATCAGGAAGAAACAAGAGTGGACATAGTGAGACTAGTTAGGAAGCCGTCACCATGGGTAGGGAAGAGATCATAGTGGCTTAAGAGGGTCATGACAATAAGGACAGGTGATACAGTAAAGAGACACTTAGAGACTTAAAAAGATCCATTAATTTAATGGATATAAAGAGTAATGAAGTAAATGTCTCAGGGATGCCTTTTAGGAATCCAGGATTGTGAAAGTAGGCATGCTGCTGGCATCCACTGTGACAACACTAAATGGGACCCAACCGTGGTGCAGTGGCAAATGCGATGTTCTGCAATGCTAGCCCCCATGGAAAGGTTCTGGGGCCTCCCTGAGCGCTCAGGGATCTTCACTGGGTGAAGCTGGGGGAGAATCAGCATCAAGACTGGGAGGTGCTATCTCTCTGGGTCTTTGTCTCTCTCACTCACCTAGGAAAAAGCAAGAAATAAACAACAACAAAAATGAAGGAAGAAAATCAAGTGTTAGACATACTTAATTTTATTAGTCTATGAAAGATCGAAAGGACACTACGAATCTAAAACTAAGTGGTGGAAATGCAATAGGCAATCTCTATGAGGGAGTCACCAGCATGTGACTGGTCATCTAAAACAAATGATAGAAAGACAACTCACTTTACAACCAGAAAGGGTGAGCGAAGAAAAATGGACTATAGCTAAAACTTAGACCCTCAATCTCTTAAACCCGTGTTGCTTACTGTTTGGATATTCAAGAAGATAACGACAAAGAAGTCTGATAAACAATGAGCAACGACAGCGGCAAAGAACTAGGCGAATGCAAAGGAAGCCAAGAACAGAACAAAATAGTAAAATACTGCTAGTTAAATGAATCTAGAAAAAAAGGAGAAAGCATTATTACCACAGCTGAGAAATATTAAGCAGAAGGTTAAACCGAGAGAAAACTTCCAGTCATAAGAAATATTTGTGCTTATCTCTGTGTGAAAACTTGAAAACCTAAATGAAATAATTTTTCCAGGAAAAAAAAAAATTGCCAGAACCAGTGTTTGAAAAGAACAGCATTTTTAAAAGACCAGTTTTCAGGGCCAGCGGGTGGCGTAGTGATTAAGGCATGGGACTCCTACATGGATGACGGCGGCTCAGGTCCTGGACCCGGTGGCTTGAAACTCACACTGAGTGCATGTGCATGCATGCCCAAAGTTCAGAGAGGAGAATGAAGAAGAGATGGTGATGTGGCCATCCCCCCAGGAGGTGATTTCTTGCTTTCTGACTCTCTCTTTCTCTCTGGTGAGTGCATGCACTCTATAGCAAAAATCTCTCAAAAAAAATTAAAACAATAATAAAAAGAGCAATTTTCATAAAAGACGTAGAAAATTTTGTCAAGGAACTGTTGCCAAAAATTGCTAGCCTGAGATTACTTTCCCCTAGAATTTTGTGCAAATCCAAAGGAGCAAGTATTTCTAACAGCATTTTACACCACTGCAGCTCATAGAACTTCAAAGTTCTAGGAACTAAAAATAAGAGCACCAACACTTACAACAAATTATAGCAACAAAAATCACTAGCTGTAAAGCCAGCCAGGGGTCATGGTGGTTAAGATGACTGGATCCCGCATGGCTGGCTGTGCAGTTCAAGTCCTGGACGCGGCAGCTTGGATAAACACATGTGTGTGTATGCCCAAAATCCTGAGAGAAGAAGGGAATGCAGCAAGATCATACCCCCTTGGGAGTATGATCTCTCCCTTTCTTCCCTGTCTCTCTCTCTCTTGCAATCTCCTGCACCCCATAAGAGGAAAAAAAAAAGAAAATATTACATATAGATTTCATATGTGAACATTGATTAATATCTAACATAAAATATTAGCAAACAGAATTAAAACCAAATATTATCATGTGGTAATCTTTATTTTTATAAGTAAAGGTAGTTTTATTCTAAAAAAAAACATTATGAAGGTTCATATATTAAAATATTTACAAGGGAGCATCATAATCATGACCATAGATCTTAAAAAAGGCATTTCACATAATTAAATGTATTGTTTGACAGAGAGTAATTAATAACCTAGATGGTGTATATACTTCCTAAAATATTTCTATTTTATCCCAAAGGCTATTCCACCTAAAAAAACCCAGTGTGATGCTTTCTGAGAAAATACTGTTTTTTTTTTTAAGTCAATAACAAAAATAGAAATCCCACTATTATTTAATAATTTTATAACCAACATGATGAAATAAAAAAAAAATTAACTTTGGAAGTATTTTTTTAAAGTCATATATGTAAATTATATGATTAAAAATGTACTGGAGGGAAATTCAATATATTGAACAAAATAACTGCAATAAATAAGAGAATTCAGCAAATGGGCAGTAAAAAGCAAGCATTTGGGACCAGCAGATGGCGTAATGGTAACATTGCTGGACTCCCATATGGCCCACCGTGGTTTGGAGGCCTAGACTAAGAGGTTTGAAATTCACACCCTGCGCATGCGTGTGCGTGCCCAAGAGAGGACAAGGGAGTGCAGTGTGATCATCACTCCAGGGGGTGATTTCTCATTTTCTATCTCTCTGTCTCTCAGTCGAGCGCACGTGCCCTATAGCCAAAATCTCTATAAAACAACAAACATTTGCTCTCATCTATACAATGTGTTAGAAAATATGACAGAATTAAAGATAAAATTTCTAGTAGCAAGAAAAGTAGTAGCTATTTAGTAATAAAACAAAAATAAAGAAAATTTCAATATACTTACAGGGGGAAAAATAAATAATAGCTTACAGTGTGTTTGACAAGAAGATTTAGCATCTAAAGGTATCAATGAGCCCAGCTTCTGTGATGCAGGCAGCCTGGAGAAGCCGCATGCAGACCACGGTTCAAGTTCCCTGTCTGATCAGCTTTGAGAACTCACCGGGCATGCGCACACAGGCCCTAGATCTGAGCAGCTGGAGGGCCAGGGCGGGGGCCAGTGACGGTACCCAGCCCAGTGGTGGGTGTGTCTCTCTCTTGTAAACATGCACATTACTATAATATAGCATGGGCTCAAGGGAAAACAGGTATCATTTTTCCTAAGTTAGAAATTTAATAGGGTTCAGATTAAAAATATCGATTATTTCTTTCTTTCTTTTTTTTTTTTGGAGAGGTTTTCGCTATAGGGCATGTGCACTCTCCAGACAGACAGAGAGACAAAAAGCGAGAAATCGCCCCCCAGGGGGATGGCCATGCCTCAATCCCTTCTCCTCCATTCTCTTCTTGGTATCTTGGGCACATATGCACACACGCCCAGTGTGAGTTTAAGCCACCGGGTCCGGGACTTGAGCGGTGGTCGACTACATGAGAGTCCAGCGACATAGCCATTATGCTAACTGCTGGTCCCAACTATTTCTTAAAACACATTGCTGAGTCCGAATTGCATTTGGAACAAAATTCAAGTAATAACCGTTTGTGAATTATAGAAAAAGAGCAGTATTATGTGATTAGCACTCCTAAGAAGCAAAACTTATTACATGCCTCAGTAATTAAGATAGTGTGGCACTGCACGTGAAGATACAATCCAAGAGAACAGAACAGAAATTTAAAAAATTAACCTCAGAAAGTCATCTGATAAGAATAAAATGACTTATTAAATAAATGGCATTGGTACAAAAAGAGTGTCGGATCCATACCAGGATAAATTCCAAATAGTTGAAATATTTAGATGTAAGGAAATAAGTCCATAAAAACTACGAAAAGTGGGGCTGGATAGAGGGGAATGAGAGAGTTGTTTTATGTTCTCAATGTGCAAAAGGTCTTTCTATGATTCAAAACTTAGGGTATATCAAAACAGAAGAATAAGGCACTTCTACATGACATATATGTGTGTGTATAATTACTGGCTGGCACAGTGGCCTAGTGTTTAAGGGAGCTAGATCCCACATGGTCAACTATGGTCAAAGTCTTGTAATTTCCAAATCCCAGCAGAAGAGAGAACAGAGGAGATGGGATTGCGGCATGACCACCCTCCAGTAGGGTGGTGCTTTCCCCCTTTCTCAGTCTCTCTGTCTTTCTCTGCTGAGTGCATGTGCCCTCTGGCAATTAAAAAAAATCACTACAGTGAACATCAAAGGATAAATGATAAACTGAGAAACACACATGTAAGTTACACCATAGTGATTCCACTGCTGGAGGTGAGCAAAGTAAATTGAAAACCTTGTGGAAAGGACTGACCATTCTGGACACCATTAAGAACACGTGGATGCGAAGAGAACAAAATATCAACATTAACAATTTAGAAGAACAAGACCTTGATTCCAGCCTTCATGGGTGACTTTGAGGGGTCTAAACGTCAGTGGAGGAACAATTGCAGATGTGGTGGGAGGGGCAAGAGGTGGAGCCTGAAGAGGGGACTGATTTCGGCAGACTCCTGACAGATCCGGATCAGATGAGGAGCTGCTTCTTAGCGAGGAGCAAAGACAGTGGCTTCTTGAGATGAAATCTGCTTCTGCTGAAGATGCTGCGAACACTATGAAATGACAACAAAGGATCTAGACTCACTGAAGGCTCGGGTGATCGTTAGTGTCTCTAAACAAAAAGAATTTCTAATTAAGTATGTATGTTATTTTTAGACATAATGCTATTTCACAATGACTAGAATAGCTCTGTGTAAACATAGTTTTATACGCAATGGGAACCAAACAATGCTGTCACTTTATCAGGATAGTCACAGTATCATGATGCCCTGGAACCGAACTTGCAATGTTTTCAAGATATGCCTGCATATCAGAAACCTTTTTACAGGTACCAACAGATGGCATAGCACTTATATCACTGGACTCCCACATGGCCAACCATGGTTCAAGTCCCAGACCTGGTGGCTTGAAAATCATGCCTGTCACATGTGCATGTGTGCCCAAAATCTCAGGAGGAGAGTGGAGGCAAATGAATTGCGGCATGGCCATCCCCCCTGGGGTATGATTTCTTATTGTCTCTGTCTCTGTCTTGGCAAAAACCTCTCAAAAAATATCTTAAGAGATAGAGAATAAACCAGTGGTTACAAAGGAAAGGGGAAGAGGGAATTGAGGGAAAGAAAATGAAGAAGCAGCCAAAGAATACAAAGTAGCAGATATGTAGGATGAGCTAATCTAATATTTCACATACAGCATGAAGATGATAGTTAATAATGTTTCATTGAATTGGAAAATCTTCTAAATGCATAGATTTTAGGTGTTCTTGGGTAGCTATGTAAAATGGATATAAAATTTGCTTCACTATAATAACCCTTTTACTTTCTATATGTATCCCATAACCTCATGTTGACTATCTTAAATATATACAATGAAATTTATATTTTATAAAAGTCTCTCTAGAAAAATATGCATGGATTCTAATAAAATAATACTTATTTATTGGTGTACTAGGAAGTAGGCATATGAGAAATAGAGAAAAATTCTTTCACTGTTTAACTTTTCATATGCTTGGTGTCTGAAGCTTGTGAATTTTATTTTTAAAAATGCATTTTAAAAAGACCAGTGGGGGACCAGCAGGTGGCGTGGTGGTTAAGACGCTGGACAATCCCACATAGCTGACCACAGGTTGAGTCCTGGACCTGGTGGCTTGCTTTCTGGCTTGCTTTCTCGCTTTTACTTTTTCTTTCTGTCTCCCTATCTCTCTGTGTGTGTCTCTCTTTGGTCTATTATTAAAAAAAAAAAAAAAGAATAAATAAAATTTAATAATTAAAAAAAAATAAAGACCAGTGGATGGGTCAGGAGGTGGCATGGTGGTTAAGGTGCTGGACTCCCATGTGATCAACCATGGTTTGATTTCCAGACCTGGTGGCTAGTTTTCTCTTTCTTTCTCTCTCTGTCTCTCTCTGGTGAGTACATGTGCTCTATAGAAAATTAAAAATAGTAATAATAATAAATGAAAAGGACAGCAAATAAAGAGAAAAAGATTTCGTTGTCTCGGATAAAGAGAACATACCTTAATCTGATGGAAATTGCCATTATAGTCATGAAAATTGCTAGTGGACAATAGTTTTTGTACCAAAGAAAGTGTACAATTCTGCAGAGGTTGTATATATATATATATATTAAGAAAAATAAACTCAGTCTTGTTAAGAGAGGTTCTTACTGGACCATAGTATCACCAACATTAGCCATTACAGCTGAGGTTTGCAATAGGTTTATTAATCAGCATGTCTTCTTACAGCCGAGAGTCGGATTATAGCACACACATCCATTCTGTCCCCTGATCTCTGATCCCTGTACGTAAAATATACTGTTGATTTACAGTGGAGCACACTCAGTGGTGAGCCGTCCGCTGAAGAACTTCCATTCTACAATGGCAAATAAGCCATGTATGCATACTTAATACAACCATAAAATTAGAAAACAAAAAAGGGGCCAGCAGGTGGAGTAGTGGTTAAGGTGCTAGACTCCCACAAGGTCAACTGCAGATCAAGTCCCTGGTCCAGCAGCTTGAAACTCACACTGAGCACATGTGCATACGTGTCCAAGAGCCTGAGAGGAGAAGGCATTGCAGCATGGAGGAGAAGGCATTGCAGCCTGGAGGAGAAGGCATTGCAGCATGGCCATCCTCCCCAGGGGATGATTTCTCACTTTCTGTCTCTATCCCTCCAGCAAGCCCATGCACCCTATAGAACAAAAATAAATAAATAAAGTAAAAAGAAAAAGGCTGTGGGAGAGAGAAAGAGCCTTGAGTTTTAGAGAAGTCAGAGAGGACCTCCCACTACAGAACTGAGAAAGGAGGATCAAGCGCGGTCTGGTGTCTGAGTGAAGGAAGAGCCCTGAGGATCTGTGAGGCAGACACGAGTCAGGGGAAGAACATAAAAAGGATAAAACGAAGAAAGGACGATTAGCCTAGTCCACCTTAAGTATGTAGTACTAGAAAGCGGAAATCGCTGAGCCCGTATTATAGGAGCCTGAGTTGAAGACTAAAGAGGTTTTTGTTTATTTGTTTGTTTTTCATTTTTGTTTTCCAGTAAAGCTTGGAAGATTCTGAAAGTTCAAGAGAATGAGAATAATAGCATTTTAATAGTCCCTTGGTAAGCTTGACTGGGCTACAGATGTGTAGAGTGGGTTAGAGGGAAGAGTAGACCAAAGGTGGGGGGAACAACAACAAAAATAAATGAGTAAGAAGTGGTTAGAGAAACCCGAATGCGATCACCATGGCACATGAGGAGCAGAGGCATGGCGCCTGGCAGGGGTGCAGGGAAACGCAGAGGCTGAAGGCAGGTGACTCACGGTGTGATGACTCTGGTAGGGGTGTTTCTCGCTCTCTCTCCTTCTCTCCCTCTCTCCTGAAGAAATAAATAAACTATTTTAAACAGGAAAATAGCAGGGACTCAATAAATTATGCAATATATCTGTTATAGAAATAGATGATTAAAAGATACATGAATGAATAAGGCCAGGCAGATGGAAACAAGAAATGAGAAGCTATTTTTTTCCTTCTCCTGACTCACGTGATCGGTCAGTCCTGCTGCATCCATTTCTCTTTCCAGAATTTTTTTTTTTTTTCCTCCCAGACATCCTTAAAGAAAAGGCAGAACCAACAGCCAGTTACCAGAAGAGCAAAAAAATCTTGGATTTTCTGTCAAAGAGCCTACTAGAAAGATTCTGAGAGCTGCTCTTCTCCCTGGGCGTTTCTGCAACAATGGGCAAAGTTGTGGCATGTTGAAGAGGGGCTCTAACTTCCCAGGTACGTACACAGAGGAGCGTCAAGTACCTTAGAGAGGATTTGGACTAATTACCTTCCTTGTATGCACAGGGCACTAATGACCAGGTAGTTGCAAAGTAGATCAAATTCAAAGAGATTGATACTCTCGGTTTCTCAGTTCCTATGGGATTCACTCCTCAAAGCTCTTCAAACAGAGAAGGGAAGGCTGAGATATCTAAGCAAAAAAAGGGGGGAGTGTTAACAAAGAAAGGAGGAAGGAAGGGAGGTAAAGAGGAAGGAAGGAAGAGAAGGAAGAAAAAGGATACAGGAATGAAGGGATGGAAAGAAAGGTTGAAATGAAAATAAAAGGAAGAACAAAGAAGGGGAAACTAAATGTGTTGGCAATTGCTGGAAGGTTTACATTCATTTCCCTTGAATAAATGAAGTAAACAATATCATTTTGGCTTTTATGGATAAATCACCTGTATTATCATTATTACTATTATAATTATATTTCAAGTCTTCTTATGAAACCACTCCCTTGGGTGGCAAGCCGACGTGTAAGGAAATAGCTAATGACAAGGAAATGCAATGCTTGTGGGGACGGGACTGTGCAGAAGGTCCCGAGGGCGACTTCCACTTCCTCTTCCATGGCCGGCTCTGCCAGAGGGAGGGGCTGTGCTTCCCACCGCCATCCCCAGATCTGGTTTCTATGGAAATGGTAAGCTGCTGCCACTGGATAAAGTCAATGATGCCATGGGAACCACATCTTTGTATATATATATATATTAAGAAAAATAAACTCAGTCTTGGTAAGAGAGGTTCTTACTGGACCATAGTATCACCAACATTAGCCATTACAGCTGAGGTTTGCAATAGGTTTATTAATCAGCATGTCTTCTTACAGCCGAGAGTCGGATTATAGCACACACATCCATTCTGTCCCCTGATCTCTGATCCCTGTACGTAAAATATACTGTTGATTTACAGTGGAGCACACTCAGTGGTGAGCCGTCCGCTGAAGAACTTCCATTCTACAATGGCAAATAAGCCATGTATGCATACTTAATACAACCATAAAATTAGAAAACAAAAAAGGGGCCAGCAGGTGGAGTAGTGGTTAAGGTGCTAGACTCCCACAAGGTCAACTGCAGATCAAGTCCCTGGTCCAGCAGCTTGAAACTCACACTGAGCACATGTGCATACGTGTCCAAGAGCCTGAGAGGAGAAGGCATTGCAGCATGGAGGAGAAGGCATTGCAGCCTGGAGGAGAAGGCATTGCAGCATGGCCATCCTCCCCAGGGGATGATTTCTCACTTTCTGTCTCTATCCCTCCAGCAAGCCCATGCACCCTATAGAACAAAAATAAATAAATAAAGTAAAAAGAAAAAGGCTGTGGGAGAGAGAAAGAGCCTTGAGTTTTAGAGAAGTCAGAGAGGACCTCCCACTACAGAACTGAGAAAGGAGGATCAAGCGCGGTCTGGTGTCTGAGTGAAGGAAGAGCCCTGAGGATCTGTGAGGCAGACACGAGTCAGGGGAAGAACATAGCCTGAAGTCAGAAAAAGAATCATAGGATGAAAAGAAGGAAGCACGAGTAGCCTAGTCCACCTTAAGTATGTAGTACTAGAAAGCGGAAATCGCTGAGCCCGTATTATAGGAGCCTGAGTTGAAGACTAAAGAGGTTTTTGTTTATTTGTTTGTTTTTCATTTTTGTTTTCCAGTAAAGCTTGGAAGATTCTGAAAGTTCAAGAGAATGAGAATAATAGCATTTTAATAGTCCCTTGGTAAGCTTGACTGGGCTACAGATGTGTAGAGTGGGTTAGAGGGAAGAGTAGACCAAAGGTGGGGGGAACAACAACAAAAATAAATGAGTAAGAAGTGGTTAGAGAAACCCGAATGCGATCACCATGGCACATGAGGAGCAGAGGCATGGCGCCTGGCAGGGGTGCAGGGAAACGCAGAGGCTGAAGGCAGGTGACTCACGGTGTGATGACTCTGGTAGGGGTGTTTCTCGCTCTCTCTCCTTCTCTCCCTCTCTCCTGAAGAAATAAATAAACTATTTTAAACAGGAAAATAGCAGGGACTCAATAAATTATGCAATATATCTGTTATAGAAATAGATGATTAAAAGATACATGAATGAATAAGGCCAGGCAGATGGAAACAAGAAATGAGAAGCTATTTTTTTCCTTCTCCTGACTCACGTGATCGGTCAGTCCTGCTGCATCCATTTCTCTTTCCAGAATTTTTTTTTTTTTTTCCTCCCAGACATTCTGAAAGAAAAGGCAGAACCAACAGCCAGTTACCAGAAGAGCAAAAAAATCTTGGATTTTCTGTCAAAGAGCCTACTAGAAAGATTCTGAGAGCTGCTCTTCTCCCTGGGCGTTTCTGCAACAATGGGCAAAGTTGTGGCATGTTGAAGAGGGGCTCTAACTTCCCAGGTACGTACACAGAGGAGCGTCAAGTACCTTAGAGAGGATTTGGACTAATTACCTTCCTTGTATGCACAGGGCACTAATGACCAGGTAGTTGCAAAGTAGATCAAATTCAAAGAGATTGATACTCTCGGTTTCTCAGTTCCTATGGGATTCACTCCTCAAAGCTCTTCAAACAGAGAAGGGAAGGCTGAGATATCTAAGCAAAAAAAGGGGGGAGTGTTAACAAAGAAAGGAGGAAGGAAGGGAGGTAAAGAGGAAGGAAGGAAGAGAAGGAAGAAAAAGGATACAGGAATGAAGGGATGGAAAGAAAGGTTGAAATGAAAATAAAAGGAAGAACAAAGAAGGGGAAACTAAATGTGTTGGCAATTGCTGGAAGGTTTACATTCATTTCCCTTGAATAAATGAAGTAAACAATATCATTTTGGCTTTTATGGATAAATCACCTGTATTATCATTATTACTATTATAATTATATTTCAAGTCTTCTTATGAAACCACTCCCTTGGGTGGCAAGCCGACGTGTAAGGAAATAGCTAATGACAAGGAAATGCAATGCTTGTGGGGACGGGACTGTGCAGAAGGTCCCGAGGGCGACTTCCACTTCCTCTTCCATGGCCGGCTCTGCCAGAGGGAGGGGCTGTGCTTCCCACCGCCATCCCCAGATCTGGTTTCTATGGAAATGGTAAGCTGCTGCCACTGGATAAAGTCAATGATGCCATGGGAACCACATCTTTGATAATGTCAAGTTTCTTCACCGAAGAAGCACTTTGCTTTTTTTTCCCTGAAATGTAACAACCTACTGACAGTTTACAAATCCCCCCATAGGTGCGTGTATAACACACGCAGTGTGCATGCTATGACCCTTCTCAACGCTACTGCAGATACAAGAACTAGATGCTCACGAAGCAGTCTGTCAATTAACTGGACAAAGAGAAGGAAAATAGCACACTCCTCATGGGAAGCAAGACTGTTTTCATCTAAACTTAGCCACTGAAATCACCCCTAACACATGGAAGTCCTACTTGGTAAAGCGATTCTTCCCACAGCACTGAGAACCACAGCTGCCTGCACACATTCAGCCTTCGCTTTGCAGCTGGCCAGCAGGGATACCAGCAGATGGGAGCTGTGTGTGCAGAAGGGGGGGGGAAGAAATATTTCCTTATTAAAACACTGTATGACTTCAACACCTACTTGATAAATTGTAGTGCTGATTCTGAGCAAACACTTTCACGTGTCTCCCCATGTAGCCCATCCATTCGTGATGGCATGGCTAATCGAATACAAACTGGATTGGCTCTTGGGCATCTGAAGGTTTATTCTGTGATACAAGGAACCCTGTGGTAGGCACAGTAAATGCCTTGTCGATGTCCTTGTCCAGGTCTAAAACGACCATGGTGAAGAAGGATGAGGGCCAGAGAGCAGCGTAGTGGGGACGGTTCCCTACAGTGACAATCCCTGGTCCCCTTTACACCCTACAGGAGCACCCTGTTGGAGGTACTGCTCGCTCTTTCAATAAATAAATAAACTTTAAAAGATAAAGTAAATGGGGTCAGCAGGTGGTGTGGTAGTTAAGGCACTGGACTCCCACACGGTCGACTGTGGTTCCAGTCACAGACCCAGAAGCTTGGGAATAACCCAGGGGAAGGGCGTGTGCCCGTGTGTGTACCCAAAATCCTAGGAGGAGAAGGGACAGCGGCATGACTGTCCCCCTTGGGGTGTGATTTCTCATTTTCCCTCTCACTATCTCTCTCTGTCTCTCTCAGGTGAGTGTACATGTCCTATGGCCAAAATCTAAAAAGAAGAAAGAAGTCGCCCGGAGGACTGGATGCAGTGGACACGAAGTTCAGGCCTCTCTCTTCCTCAAGGTCTCCTGCTGTCATCTCCATCTTTCTCGGCAGGAGAGGCTTTTGTGGCATCTCGTAGTGAGAAGAGGCCAGCACGTGTTTTAGAACCCTGCACAGACTGACGCTGCTTTAGCCTGGATGGTCACCCCCTCAGCGGGGGAAGGTGACAGATACTAGAGAGGATGGAAAACTAAAGCCCTTCCCAGCACCCCTCAGTACAGCTGCTGCTTCTCTCTGGTCACCACTTTCCCCCTCTATAAAGCTGGATCTCAACTCTATCTTAATTTTATTTTTAAAGTGTAAAAATAAGGTGTGATTACGTAATTTTCCCAGATGCAATGCAAATCAAAGAAAGAATAAGGTACACATTTGTGTCTCATGAACATAATGATACTTTTTTTTTCAGATATTTTGCCATAGGGCACGTGCACTCACCAGAGAGAGACAGAGAGAAAGAGATAGAGAAGGAAAAGGAGAACTCACTCGCCAGGGGCGTGGCCATGCCACAATCCCATGATCTGTTTTGCGTTTCGTTCTCTGAGGTCCATGGGGCTTTTAGACTGCTTCAAATGGACTTTGTTTTGGCACCTGTGAGTCCCAAGACTTCTGCTTCTATTGGATGAGTTGCCAGAATTTCATTGTTTCAGCGTGAAGAATCCCTTTCAGTGACCTGATGAAGTGCAGTGACTCTTCTGTTGTCTCACATATTGTATGGGAGACCGGTCCCAGAGGGGAATGTTCCATGTAGGCCAGAATGGGCTTTTCTACTCCCCAAAGCCACTGATTAGCTAGACAGGTTGCAGGACTCAGATGCACTAGGGCAAGACTCATCACTAGGAATATGGAAAGACTCATCACTAGGAATATTTGGATGCAATGAGAGTCAGTTACTCCCAGGCTTCTCCACAGGGGTTCTAGCCGTTGTTCAGAGGAAAACGTGTGTTAACTGACATTCACTCTGCTGGTTGTCAGACCTTTTTCATTGGGTCTGTCCTTTTTGGAGTTGTGCACATCTTAGAACTTTATTCTAAAAAACGTCCTCAGTTTTTTCCCGAAGATAAAGCTATGCTTTTCACTTGACACAGCAGTATTGGTGCCCTGCAGCTTCTGCGATGCCAGGGCGGGATGCGGCTCTGTGTCTCTCCCAGTGCTCAGAACTGTCCCTGCCCTGCATATGCACACATATCTTCGGATTTCTTCTGTCTCCAGCAGGCACAATCAGCATGCAGAGCCCAGTTAAGCAATCCTTCTCAATCCTTAGCTGAAAGAGAGACAAATTCTAGTAAACAACAAGACCAGTAAACAATCCACCCCCAGCAGCTGCCCAGAATTTAAACCCTAATATCTTGAGATGCTGCTTCATCAAAGCTGCATTGGCCTTGACGCACGCACCTCCCTAGGCGGTAGTCTTGGGCGGATAAAAAGGCTAATCGCACTGCACTTCTGCAAAGAAAAATGGGAGCTCTATGCAGTGCTGGTCCATGTATCATCACTATTTTCAGGACAAGTGAAATGTCAAGGCTAAAATACCCTCCGGCTATCTATAAAATAATGTAAGCCAGATACACAGTCATGCCAGAGTTCTGAAATATTGTTCAATTGGTTTTCCCCATCAGAAAAAAAAAATACATTTTTCTGTCCCTCCTTTATCAAAAAGGGTACTGAATTAAAAGTAAAAATATGGCAACAGTGTGGTAACCTGTCAAATTTAATCTATGTTCAATAGTCCACTCTATTCTACACAAATACTTTGCACCGAAATTGGAAGGCTATTTCACGAGAGTGCTTGAGTTTTCCTCCAAGATTACAGTTTTATTTGTGATGTTATTAAAACGACAAAAGACAGTGCTTAATGTGATTGGCTATTGCCAATCCTGTAAATTAACCCTTTTGTTGTTCAAAAATGGAGAGCAGATAAAAGATGTTTTATTTCAATGTTCCCTATTTTAATAACTTTCAAAAAATTTACATTTAGTAAAATTCATAAAATTATGAAAACACAGAAGCATAAGAATACATGAGGTGAACTACTTTTGGCCAATTAGTTGAAGCACAAATGTTTATGGGAGGAATTTAAACTGTTGGAAGAATTACAAGTAATAGCTTCTTTCCTTTACTTATGAACCATGTTTGATACTATCGTATTTAATTTATTTTTTATTTTAATCATAGAAGAGTACATAAGCTTATTGCTGACAATATACATTTTTTTTTTTTTTGGAGAGGATTTTGCTATAGGGCGCGTGTGCTCGCCAGACAGACAGAGAGAGACATAGAGACAGAAAGCGAGAAATCACCCCCCAGGGGGGATGGCCACGCTGCAGTCCCTTCTCCTCCATTCTCCTCTCAGGATCTTGGGCATGCATGCACACGTGCCTGGCGTGAGTTTTAAGCCACTGTGTCCGGGACACGAACCGCGGTCGGCTACGTAGGAGTCCAGCGACATAGCCATTACGCTAACTGCTGGTCCCGACAATATACATTTTAAACAGTGTAAATCTCTGTAAATTTGAAGTTATTTACTTTTCAATCAACATTTATTTAAAAGGCTACTCGATATCACCATTTGTATAGTTTTGAAGAGTACAATGAGAAATAAAACATACATACTTTCTATCTCTATTGAACACCTAATCTTCAGAACTAGCAGATTTTTATAGCATTAGAAATTTTTTATTTTTATAAAGAAAAAAATGTAGATTTTTTTAACAGAGAACTTTATATATATATATTTTTTGCCTGTTGAATGTTCCTTCCCTGTGCTCCTCTCACCCACCCACCTCCCCTACAGTCTCTGGTATCTACACTTATCCTCTCTACTATCATGTCTTCGGATCCTTCCATTTCTTCCATGGAGTACAGACATTCAGTACATACTGAGAAGGTATTTATAGTGCTTATCTTCCAATGTCTGGCTCACTTTGCTAACATTAAGTTCTTTATATTCATCTACTTTGAATCAAATGATAGCGTCTCATTGTTTCTTGTGAATGAGTAGTATTCCATAGTGTATATGTGCCACAGTTTTCAACCCAGTCAACAGTTGTTAGACACTTAAGTTGACGCCATGTCTTAGCAATTGTGGAAAATGTTGCAATAAACATGGATGTGCAAGTATCCTTCTGACCTTTTTAAAGTAAAAATGCTATCATAGTGTTTTAAAAGTCATTTGTGACCATCACAAATAAACACCAAAGATAAGACTTTGGTCCATCGCTGAATAATTTTTCCATATATAAATCAAAGATAAAAGCAAAGAGCTTGAATTTTTATGCTGATTATAGAAAAATTATCCTGTAATTTTCACAACATGTCAGTGATAGTCATGTAACACCTACATTTGCTGATCTGGTGCTAAAAGGACCAAACCTTGCTTACCCAGACTACTTAATTATCATCTCACCCTTGAAAGACACAAAGTCCATAAGCTTCAGTTAGCAGGTCAAATGCAAGTCGAGGAATTGCAGAGAATGCAGATGATGGGGATAGCTTCCTGTTATTTCTTTTTTCTCTCCCTCATTAGGAGACTTCCAACCCAACTCATGATTTGGAGCTAATGCCAGGACTTTAACCCCTTCATGAAGGGGTCAGCAGATGTCATGGTGTTTGAGGTGCTAAACTCCCACGAGGCTGACCAAGATTCAAGTCTCAGACCTGGCAGTTAGCTTTCTCACTTTCTCTATCTCTCTGGTAAAATTAAAATAATAATAAATACAATTACATAAATAATTCTAAAAAAAGAAATATATATAAATGTTACTATAAGAACAAGAGATCTTACCAAATGAGATCTCTAAGAATAGTCAACAGCTATAATGCTCTGTGAAAAAATTATATACTTGCTTATCAGAAAATAATCATGTAAGTTAGGAACTCAGAGAAATACACAACAAGGTCCATTTGCTTCTTCCGTAATCACATGAAGTCATCTTCATTCCAGAAGTAATGGCTCTTCCAATTAAAAACTAGAAATGGTTCGATCAGAAGGAAACTTCCAGATGATTTTATCCAGTGCACAGTTGTCTGTATTATAATACGGAAATCAAAGTCCAGAAACATTAAGCTCAGAACTAGCAGAGCTCTCCTGCCCTCTATTGTGATGTTTCCAGGAGACCTCATTCCTGATGTTTGATTTCAGTATGCAAAGGCATATTTGCCACGAACCAGATGAAACTTAAGGCATAAGGCGTCTCCCTGGAACATGTGCCCTGCTATGAAAGCCCTAGCAAATTTGAATTAGTATATTTATAAATTTTATTACAGAGTACTCTTCCAAATTGCATAAGCTTAAGGTTCCACAAAACCTGGACCCTTCTGTGTTAATATGGTTATGGCATAGAGTTTCATAGCATTCTAACACTTCAACTCTTTATCAGGAGTAACTAAAGTGAAGTATAAATTGTGGCAAAGGTCCAGCCCATTATACGAATCTAGACTCCATCATTAGGGACTTACCTGTTTCACAGTGTCAGTGTCACAGCACTCGCATTCCTTATGAACCCAGGTCTTTTCCTGATTTGCAGGAACTCATTTCTTACTGTCGGTCATGAGTAAATAAAGCCAGCTAAATCAAGATAACTTCTGAATTCATGTATGTTCAAGTTGACTTGAATGAAAACAGCAATTTTAACAAGTGAGGTAAAAAAATCTAGGAAATGGTGCCAGTAGGTGATGTAATGGTTATGTCTCTGCACTCCCACGTGGTTGACTGCAGTTACAGTCTCAGATCCAGCAGCTCGAAACCCACCCCAGGCGCGTGTGCATGCATGCCTCAGATACCAAGAGAAGGATGGAGGAGAAGGGATTGCAGCCTGGCCATCTCCCCCGGAAGTGATTTCTCACTTTCCCTCCCACTGTCTGCCTCTCTGGTGAGCACACATACCCTAAGGCAAAAATCTTTAAAATAATGTATTCATATATTTCAAAATGGAGTTTGTCATGCAGTGATTTTCTTTTTTGGTCAAATGAAACAAAACTGATTTATGTATAAAAGAGAGACATTCTAATAAAAGTGCCTTTTTCTATTTATTTCAATTTCTGGAGTTTCTCATTGTTCACTGTTCACATGGGAAAGACTCCAGAAAATTTTTAATAAAATAATTTTGAAATATTGTTCTATACCCACAGTGAAAATATTTCTCCATCTTAACTCACATATTTAATATTTAATTTTAGCTTCATGGTTGATAGTATGAATTAATTATGAAACATTTCAATATTTATCACATTATGATTGGCATATAACATTAATATAAATAACAAGAAAAAGAATAAGGGTTAGCACACCTTGATATTACTCTTTAAAACTATGAACTATACATAAACCCAAAAACACAGAAGACTTCCTGACCATGTGAAGGAAAAAAAAAAAAACATCATCCGTGATATGTTATAAAGGATTTTTGCTTAATTATTTATAATGGGCTGTAAAGGATTTTTATTTAAGGAAATCATTGAGCTTTTATTTAAATAGTTTCTCTAGTCCTTCTAGAGTTTATGAAAATATACCAAATTTTAAATACATATGCAAATGAAATCTAATTAGATAATAAGTTATTCATTCAAAGATCTCCCAGGTGTCTACAAAAAAACATTACTGGGGGTGGAAAAATTTTATTTAAGAAATTGAAGTAGAAAAAAATGCTTTATTCTAAAATAAATATGATGTTCTGTTGGAGAGATACTCGATTCACTGGTCTGCAGCCATCCATTCAAGAAGAGTAGATTGGAAGAGATGACAATTAAGGAACAGGATTTTTTTTTAATTAATTAATTTAAGAGGTTTTTGCAATAGGGTACATGCACTCGCCAAAAAGACAGAGAGAGACAGAGAGACAGAAAGCAAGAAATCACCCCCCGGGGAGATGGCCACACTGCAATCCCTTCTCCTCCACTCTCTTCTCGGGACCTTGGACACGCACGCACCCGCGCTCAGCATGAGTTTAAGCCACCGGGTTTGGGACTCGAACCATGGTCAACTACATGGGAGTTGAGTGACATGGCCATCATGCCAACTGCTGGTCCTGAAATATTTGGATTCTTGACATAGTTTTCTCTGGACACCTCTCAGTCGCAGTAGGTGGCCCTCTATCCAACAAGTCGGGGAGAATGAAAAGCAGAGTGGGAGACCCTCCAGCATTCCTCTGAGCTGCACGACTGGATGTCCGTGAGGTCAGAGCCACATGTGATATTACAAACCAGCCCGAACACGATGAGCCCCTTTACTTATATTCTGTATTTAGTTGGCAACGTGTTCACAGCCCAGATAAATGACGTATTTCTTTTGTTTGACCACAGAGAGGTAGTAAACTTGTATCCCGTGTGTAGTAAATATGCAGTCTATGCTATTGTGTATTATAAAGATAATCCTAGATAAGGAATACTA
Source organism: Tupaia belangeri chinensis (assembly GCF_000334495.1). Classification (NCBI taxonomy): domain Eukaryota; kingdom Metazoa; phylum Chordata; class Mammalia; order Scandentia; family Tupaiidae; genus Tupaia; species Tupaia belangeri. Next base: position 799,671 of record NW_006159861.1, on the reverse strand, counting down.
AATCTCTCTTAAACCATGAATATTTTAATTATAACACTCATAAACACTCCCACCAATTCTGAAATGATGGCTAGTCTTATCCCACTCCCAAATATATGAAATTTCTCCAAATGATCAATTCAAAATTCTAGTGAGCGTATATTTTCACTTTGGAGCTGAATTTAAAGTTATTATGAGCATATAGCTCAGGTTCTGGAAACATTATTTCAATTTTAAAACATCTATTTTGTAAGAATTAAATTCTACTTGTATTGGACTCCATGAAATATAACAATATGTTTATCTCAGGCTCTTGGTTGGAAGTTGATCTATTGAAAATAGAAAAGAGAGAGAAAGTGATAAATTGCTACTGTCCTGAATTCTGACTTCGATATTACACAGCATACCTAAATGTGGCAGAATTGATAGCTCTGTATTGGATCGAAAGCATGATCATGATAATGTATTTTATTACCATGCATGTTTATTATTATGTAATTTATCTCCAAGCAGCTCCGATCTCAGAATTTTTACTTTTTTAAGTTGACTATCTTAACATTCTGTAAGTCAAATGGATTATTTTTTTCTGTTTTTTTGGAGAGGTTTTTTGCTATAGGGTGCTTGCCAGAAAGACAAAGAGAGACAGGGAGACAGAAAGCAAGAAATCACCCCCCAGGGGGGATGGCAATGTCACAATCCCTTCTCCTCCATTCTCCTCTAGGGATCTTGGGCACGCACGCACACGCATCTGGAGTGAGTTTAAGCCACCGGGTGTAATCGACTACATGGGAGTCCAGCGACGTAGCCATTATGCCATGCTGGTACCATGATACAAAATCTTTTAAAGACGTGCTGCTTTGTCATTATTTCTATTTTACAGTTAAGGGAAGACATATTCAGTAATACTAACTGAGTATTTTAAATTATTTTATTTTATTGTACTTATTATTATCATTTTTAAGTTTTGTACAGAGAGAGAGAGAAAAGAGACTGCCAGGTCTGGGGCCCAAACTACAGTCAGCCATGATCCAGCACCTGAACCACCATGCCACCTGCCAGCCCCCGTAACTTTAATTTTTAAAAAATAGTTATTTATTTAATGTTACTTATTATAATTATTTTTTAATTTTTTTGAGAGATTTTTGCCATAGGGCGCATGCACTCGCCAGACAGACAGAGACAGAGAGACAGAAAGCGAGAAATCACCCCCCAGTGGGGATGGCCACACCGCAATCCCTTCTCCTCCATTCTCCTCTCGGGATCTTGGGCATGCACGCACATGCATCCTGCATGAGTTTTAAGCCACCGGGTTCGGGACACGAACCGCGGTCGACTACGTGCGAGTCCAGTGACATAGCCATTATGCTAACTGCTGGTCCCATTATTTTTTAATTTTATCAGATAGTGAGAAAGACAAAAGGAAAGCAAGCCACCAAGTCTAGAATTTGAACCAATGTTGACCATGTGGGAGTCCAGTGTCTTAACCACCACATCACCTGCCAACCCCATAACTATACATTTTAACAGCCTGTAAATGCCAGTAAACACATTTTCTGATTCTCGAGCTTGGGTCACCTGAACTACTTCAGCTTGGTGCGTGTTGTGCAGCGCTCAGTGGAGACAAAATGAGAGACTGAGCAGGCTGCCACTGCCTTAGGGTTGACAATCTGTCACCCATGGATGAACTCCGTAGGCAAGATAAACTGAGATGCGATGGGGCAGTTACTGGCACGCGGTCATCCGGGTCCAGTCTAGACCATGTTAAGGATGTTTTCCCTCTCATTTCTAAAATCCATCATGGTTAATTCTGGCTGGGGATGAGGACAAAGACTCTCTCCTCTACAGGCCAACAGTGAAACGGAGGCTATAACCACACCTGAGCCCATCTCCAGCTGAGATAAAACCAAAGATAACTCCCTCAGGAAGACCAGTGTTTCCAATAGATTGAAGGGTAGATAGAACAAATAAAACCTATGCCAGGATGAGTATCTGACACCCTAGACCCTCCATGTGTGCTGTGCCCAGACATTTCATTCTCCCTGGCTGGAGGACAGGAAGTGAATCCATTTTTTAAAAAATGGTTTAACAAATGCATAATAAAATCTGAAGCACTTCTACAAATATTGACTCAAATTAAATCCTCATAATTAGCCTATTAAGTAGACTATTATTACCCCGGTGATGAACCAACGTGGCCTAGAAAGCGGCAGACCATGAGTTCTAGTCCCAGGAGTTTGGTTCTAATCTATGTGCTTTACCATCATGCAATGTCACCTGTCCCTGCCTGGCATTCTCCATTGACAGCTCTGACATATGGCCTATTCTGGACATGCTGGTCTGAACAACTCACTAACAAGTCTACACAATGCAGACCAGACTTGTCACACTAATGTCCCAAGCAGATTAATTATTCCAGACACTGACTGCTTCAGACTGATTAAGATGTTATTTTAAGTATAAATTTTGGACAAGTGCATTGGTAGAGGCTAAAAATAAAGGCTCTGATATGAGCAAACTAGATTCTATTCTAGAAGAGGATAAAAATAGACCCCCAGAATGACCAGAGAGGCAGTAACCATGGAATTCAAGCAGGGACATGAGGCCTGATTGCTGGGATTCAGATTGCAGTCCCAGGACTCACCAGCTGTGTGGCTTGGCAAGTTACTGAGACCTTTTTAGACTTCAATTCCTTATCTGTAAGGGGGGAGAAATAACAGCTACCTATCTGGGCTATCGCAAGAATTAAGCATAAAGCACTGACCATGGAAAATGAGACTAAGAACTAGATGTGGGTTGACTACTCCAAGGGAATGAGCAGAACTTGGACAATGCAAGAACAAGAATAGAAAGCCCAGTCATTATGAAGGTGTTTCCATGGTCACCCCGGGTCAAGTCAAGTCACTTTAGCAGTCCTTTAGTGACAGCAAGTGAAAATCAACACCTGTACACTACCAGGTGCCTCTTTTAGAGTATTGATGAAAAGGATTCCCCTGGTAGTTGTTCTCAGTTAGTTTTTGTCATCTATGAAAGGTTCCAATATATGGCCACAAATATTTTCTAATTTAGTATGCAGGCCCCATTAGAAATGGAGTCATTTCTCCTTCTTTCATCTGGACTGGTTAATTGTCCCATGGAATGGGCGAAAGTGATGTCATAACATTGCCAGCACTAGGACTGCAGAAGCTGTGCAGTTTCCTCTTGCTTTCTCGGAGTGCCATCCTGAGACCACTGTGTAAAGAAGCCAAGCCGCCCTACTAGAAAACGAGAGAGAACGATGTATTCCTTTGAATATGGCAATATTATAAAGTAAGTGTGTTAAGGCTGGTGAACTCTCCAGCACGTACTAAGCTCTTCCTTCCGTACACAGAAGGCAGTTATAAAATATTTGTGCCCTTCCCCCGGTTAAGCTAGGTGTGTTAGCAACGGCGTCTTCAGAACTACCACCTTATTCGACAGGGTAGTAAATGCAGCTGAGAGTACACAGATGGCATAATTTCTCTATTCTTGGTTTTCTTTTGTCACGACAACCCTTTGCTGCTCAGAAATCCCTCCCCAAAAGACCACCTATTTAAGGGACTCACAGCGTAATGATTATGCCACTGGACTCTCACACAGTCGACTGTGGTTTGAGTCCTGGTCCCGATGGCTTAAAACTTACACCAGGTGCATGTGCATGAGTGCCCAAAATCTTTGGAGGAGAAGGGATTGGGGTATGTCTATTCCCCCTGGGGGGAGATTTCTTGCTTTCTGTCTCTCTGTCTCTGTCTCTCCGGCAAGTGCACACACTCTATCGCAAAAATTTCTCTCAAGAAACAAAACAAAACAAAACGACCACCTACTTAAATAAGACTACTTTCTGTGCTGGCCATGTGGACCACAGGAACCGTGTCAAATATCGTATGGAACATGAAGACTCAGGCTGACTCACCGTCTTCACCTGGCCCAGTGCTGACCCCGTTTCCCTTTTCTCAGGTAGGCACGGACAGCTGCTCAGCAGTTTCTTGCAGAAGCAAATGTATAGAGAATGGGTGGCCGCTCATGCCTATACCCCATGTGTCCTTCTCTTGGAGGCAGGGCACATCCATTTTCTTGGATAAAACAATGAAAAGGCAAAAATGTCATAGCATCCCCATTGCCACGACCAAGTCTCACGACTCTAGTGATTATCTTCCCCTCTCCTTCTCTGTTGCTTAGGTTGTTAGACAGTCTGGGCTCAAAGGAGACAGAGTAATCTGGGGGCACAGCAGAGCCAGTGCACCTCCAATTCATCGCTCACTAGAATTCGCGGTACCTGATACTCTGTCCTCAACTTTGGGGACCAGCTACCAATGTCCATCAAAAGGAAAAGTCCCCTCCTACATCGTCCTGCACTGTGATAGTCAATTCTCAAATGAAATCGCCATTTTGTTGTTGCTTTTGTACTAAAATATCATAGTCAATGCAATTTTTCTTACTCCCAGACTTTTTTCATGGTTACATTTTCAGGAATTCTTTCCTATATACTTTAGCTCATTTTCACAAAACATTATTAAGTTTTTTGTTTTTTGTTTTTTTTTTGAGAGATTTTTGCTATAGGGCATGTGCGCTCGCCAGACAGACAGAGAGAGACATAGAGGCAGAAAGTGAGAAATCACCCCCCAGGGGGGATGGTCACGCCGCAATCCCTTCTCCTCCATTCTCCTCTCGGGATCTTGGGCACGCATGCACAAGCGCCCAGTGTGAGTTTTAAGCCACCGGGTCCGGGACGCGAACCGCGGTCGGCTACGTGGGAGTTCAGCGATACAGCCATTACACTAACTGCTGGTTCCCATTAAGAAGTATTTTTAAAAACTATTTTAAATCTTTATATGCATCTGCTTACATGGTGTTTTAGCCCATTGCTAATAACAGAAAATACTAGAATCTGAGTAAATGAAGAGTAAAGAGGCATATTCAGGTCATGGTTTAGAGGTGCAAGGACCAGTGGCCACTTCTGGAGCAGGGCGACTTCTGGCTGCATCACGTGGTGAAGGGCCGGATTGCTGTGCTCCATCTCTGTCTCCTTCTTTAAAAATCCAACAGGAGTCAGTCATGAGGTCCCCACCCTAAAGAGGTTAGTACTAACCTTCCAAAACTCCCACCTCTTGACACCATAATTGAATATTATCTTCATCTTCTTAATCCTATTTAAATGGGATAATACATACATTTTGGAAGGACATATGCAACCTATGCCATTTTACCTCTAGACCCCCAAATTCATGAATTTCTTCCAGATAACATCACCTCAAAATTCCCAGAGGTCTTGTTTCAGCACCAACTCAAAGCCCCAAATCAAAAGTTCATCTGAGCCTTGAGGCAAACTCCTTCCAGCTGTGAGCCTTTGCAATCAAAACAAATGACATGCTCTCAAAACACAGTGGGGAGACAGGATAAGGTAGAAATTTCCATTTCAAAAGAAGAAAGGAGTAACAGGCCCCAAATAAGCCCAAAGCCCAGGGTCATATATTCAATATTGAATGTCCCTGTGCCATTTCCTGGACACACTGAGGGGATGTGGAAACAACTCCTTGTGCACACTGACTTAAGCCCCCAAAAGCTCAGCCAGCCTTGTCACTCTGGCATGGCTGGGCTCCGTCCATGCTTTGACTCTCTCCGGTTGGTGTCTCATGTCTGCAGGGCTTACAAGCTGGTGCAGTTCACTGATAGCTCCCCAGTTCTGGGCTCTCAAGAGCAGTCCTACCCATGCCTCCATCAGGCTTTACCCAGGTGGGGACTCTCTCAGATGAAGGAACAGGGTTCTGAGACTGCTCAGGGCAACAAGCCCCCCTCTAGCCAGGTTTTGGCTCTCTAGCGCTCTGGGCTTGTGACGGAAGGTACAGAAACAGCCTCAGGACTTTTCTCCTAGTGTCTTGACAATGACCACTTGGCTGCCTTGGCTGCCCTCTGGCACAGCTAATCTAGTTAGTAGTTGACCGTGGGGTCCCTCCTTTAGTTCTCTACCCTGGAAATGCTTCTTTATTTCTTACCACATGGCCAGGCACCACGTTTTCCAAAATTTTCCATGCTGCTTCCCTTTTCATGGTAAGTTCTGCCTTTAAGTAATGTCTTTCTGCTTTTGACTTATTACATGAAATTAGAAATGATCAGCTATCACCCCCTCGACTTTGCCTGGAAATTTCATTTGCCAGATCTTTGTCACTTTTAGAGTCAGCATTTCACAAAGCCTTAGGACATTGACACTTTGCAGCCAAGTTCTTTGTCACACAGATGACATTTCCTCTGATTTCTAATAAAAGGCTCCTCCTTTTTCTGTGAACAGCCTCAGGACAGCATTTAACTACTCGCATTTTAGAGGCATTCTGATCACCATTTAAACAATTTCTAAAAAATTCCAGTTCATTTCTATACCTTCTCTTTTCTGAATTTCAATCATAATATAGACTTTTCCTAGGCTGCTTCTCCAAGTTCTTCCAAGCTCTGTCCACTGTTCAATTCCAAAGCCACTTCCCCATTTTCAGGTATGTATTATTAAAAACAATCCCCACTTACTAGTACTAAACTTTCTGTTTTAGTCTGGTCTGTTGCTAATAGCAGAAATACCTGAGTGTGGGTAAAAGAACAGCTCGTCGTCGTCTGGAGGTCCACAGTCCAGGGGCCACGTCTCGTGGGGTCTCCTGGCTCCATCATTGTGTAGTGGAGGGCATTCCATGGGTCTATGTCCCTTGTGTGTCTGTCCCTAAAAACCTACCAGTTGTCCTGGCCTGCAGGGCAGTGGAACAGGTTCCCTGGGGGAGGGAGTGAGAGGTGGGACAAACACATGCACACACACAATATGAGGTGCAGATCAAGTCTTCCTCCTCTTCTTCTTCTTCATCTTCTTCTGTTTATTGAGGAGAAATGGTGAGTTATATACAGCTGGTGGGCACCAATTGGTTGCCCGAAATACAAATGAGATAGAACAGCATGAACCAATCATTGATGTGGGTAGATCTCTCCCATTGCCTAGAAACTCAACCACTTCTGGGGAGAAGAGTTGGTCACATGATTTCTGAGAAACGGTTTGCTCAGTGAGGAAGTGAAGCCTAATGGTTTCCAAGATGGTGGATAGCTCAAGATGGCGGAAAGCTCAAGATGGCTTCCATATGCAGTGCCTTCCACAACCAGTCACTCATGGGAACCTGGCCCTGATGACTTTAATCCCAATACCCTCCCCAAAGCCTGATCATTTCTTTTAAGTTTTACAAATTTTTTTTGCATGAAAGAGAAAGAGAGAAAAGAGACAGAGACACAGCTCAATAAGGTCTTGAGGCTCCCATTTACCCTTGGTTTCAGCCAGCCTGGCCCAGGCATGTGCATGCCCAGCACACTCAGAAAGTTCTCCAGATGTAAACACGCAAAGTCTCCTTGTGGGTCAAGTCACAGAGGATGGCATTTTACTGCCTAGCCGTTATTGGGCTCCAACTCTACCTTTTGACACTATAATTGAATTGAGTTTTCACCATCTTAATCCCATTTACAATGGTGCAGTATATGAATTTTGTGGATGAATAAACTATAGCAAGTGAAATTGCACTTGTTAAAATATTGTATTATATGTGGTTAATAAAACGCAAAAAGTAATCAAGATCTAGTTTAGGACAGATTTATTTTAGCCTACACAATGAAGGGGTTTCTAAAAGATGTTGGATGTTTGTATGTACACATACTTAAGGACACAATGACAACAAAACCCGTCAAGAAATACTTGAATCAGAATAATTGATCAGCTGTTGTTTTACATGTGGTCAAATAAATAGAAATGAAACAAGAAAAGCTAAATATCACTCATCCTTAACATTTTACTCTGCAGTACATAGATGATTCAAATAAAAGCTGTAGTCAAAACACCCTGTTCTCTAGAAATAAAAACCTTAAACTACTAAGACACTTGACTTATTTGTCAGCCAAAATATTTTGGTTTATAGGTTGTTCCAACTTCTGAAGAATTAATTTTCAAACCTAATTTATTTAGTATCCCTAAGAGATCAGTAACCATGCTCAAAATGTTTGCCATTCTATTTCCTGGGGTATATTGATGAAAGAGTCAATGAATCAATCAATACTGGAAGAATCAGTTATCTGTTTCAATTATGTCTAGGTACTAATTTTTGGTTAGTCTTATGATTTGACGTCCCCTAAAAATTTGTGCATTGAAATTTGGTTGTGATAAGGATTAAGAGGGTGAAAACTCCATTTGAGGGGGTAAAAACTTAATTTGACTTTGTTGTTGAAAGATGAGGCTTTGGGGAGATTAGGATTAAGGTCATTAGGAAAGGGGTCCCTGCAATTGACTCCTGGAGGGTTTATCAGGAGAAAGAATGAGACTAGAACAGACACAGACACAAAGACATACATGTGTTCCTGCCCTCCACCATGCCATGATGCAGCCAGGAGACTCTCACTATACGTAGCCCCTGGACCTTGGACCTTCACATTGTGAGCTAAATAAACTTCTATTCTTATAAATCACCCAGCATTGGGTATTTTCTGTTATGAACGATAGAACGTAAGAGAGCAGTTAACAAAGTGAAGTAAACAAACGAGCTAGAGATTAAGGAGCACTTACATGCATCAAACTTATCTGTGCCCTATGGTGGATGACCTGTCTTTGACTAGTCATCTGTTCAGTTATTCATAATATCTTTTCATGACAGAATGTTTTGACTAGGATATAGATAATGTTGAAAATAAAGCAAAGTCTTCATATGATTATCCCTGACACTCATAATCCTGATTGGGGAAATAGGCGATAAGCAGATAAATATATGATAAGAATTAAATACTAATAAAAACAGAGTCAGAGTGATGTAGCACCCTGGGATTGGGCAGGAATATTACTTATTGCCATCTTAATAACTACCAAACCATTGGTTCCACAGTTTTGAACCCTTTCTTTCATTAATTCACAAACATACATCAAGGACTGAGTCTGGGCCAAGTACCAGAGAGGCAGTAGAGAACCAAAACAGACATGCTCCTTGTTCCCAGGGAGGACGCAACAAGTTTGGAAGAGAAATTGTAGTTCAACCATAGCATGGACATATGCAAAATTTGGTAGCTACTATAGACATGTTTAATCTCTAGGACATTTCCATCCATTTTCGTGGTCACTCACACCCCAAACTATGTCACTGAGATGGCTGATAGTGGCTCTGTTGGGCTTACTGCGGCAACTCTTTAATCAATCACCCACAATACATGAGAGTCTAAGGACTTAGAAAGTAAATCTGACTAATTCCAGTAGCCAAATCTAGATGCAGGTTAGTTAGCAAATGAAATCTACTGTTCCCTCAATTCCCAGATCATTGGCTTTAGTATCGGGAACCTTAGTTCTCAAGGATGAGATAAAATCCAATGTAATGATTTTGTAAAGATACATGAAAAAGATCTCTTTTATAATCATAAAATGAGATTCAAGTTTCCACAACAAAAATAAAAATATCAGAGTAAGAAAAAATAAACATACCTTAAAAAATCAAGACATATTATGATAAATCATAGTGTATGTTGAGTTGTGACATATTTAAGATACAAATCATTTTCAGATCATTTCAGAATATAATATCTTATTTGTAAAATCATTTTATCCTTCATATTTCTCTTTCGATTTCTACTTGGGACTTGAGGGATGCATGTGCACACACTTGACATGGCTTACAAGCTGCCAAGGTCAGGATCTGAGCTGTGGTAGGTGGTGTAAGATCTGACTCCCTCAACCCCAGGCGATGGGACTGGGTCAGTCTTCACATTTTAAGATGTGAGAATATATGAATCTGAATGAAGAAAGAAAGGAAAAAGAGTCAATGAAATAAAGGACCTGAATAATATTTTCTCGCAAAAAGACATAAGAATGCCCCCTAGATATATGAAAAGATGCCCAACATCACTAATTATGAGAGAAAAGCAAGTCACAACTACATGAGACAATACCTCATGCTTGGTTGAACGGTATATTATCAAAAAAACAAAGGTAAGTGTTGGCAAGAATGTGAAGAAAAGAGAACAGCTGTACAGTGTATGTCTTGGAGAGTACCAGGCATACTAATTCACACTGGTGCAAATCAAATTAATACACCCTCCTGTAAAACAGAATTTAAAACAGAATCATTGTATAGTCCAGCTTCTGAGTAGATAGCCAGAAGAAGTGAGATCAGGGTCTCTGTGAGCTATTTACAACCCCCTGCTCATTGTGGCATCATTCATAATAACCAAGATACAGAATTAACCTAGGCATCCAATGGACAAGTAGATAAGGAAAATGTGAAACACACATATATGCAGTGAGGAGTCCTCAGAAAGTTCAGGAAAAAACTAGGCCCAGATTTCAAAAGTGTTTTGCACCAAATTGAAACACATTAAGTTCATTTTTCCATAAACTTTTTAAAGTCATCTAATAGACATGCACACACTGGCATATTTTTCTGCCTTAAGCTATTTACTTCGACAACAGGGACAAAGCTGGAGAACTTCATGTCAAGTGAAATAAGCAAAGCACAGGAAGACAAACACCGGATGATCTCATGTGAGAGATCTGAGTTAGCCAAACTCATAAACACAGAGCAGAATAATGATTGTAAGGGGCAAGGGGAGGAGGAAATGGGGAGCTATCATGAATGGGCATAAAGATTTCAGTTACGCAAGGTGAGTAAGCTTTGGAGGACAAATATACACCAAGGTGACTAGCTGATTATATATTATATACTTGGGGGGAAAAAAAAGAAAGAAAAAAAGGACAGAGGAAAGAAAAAAGGGGAAAATGTGAATGGTAACTATGTGGGTTAGAAATACATTAATTAGCTCTATTTTGGTGATTATTTCACAATGTACATGTATGTGAAAACATCAAGTTATACACCGTAAATATATACAATTTTTTATTTGTCAATTAAACCTTGGAAAAGTTAGAAAAAAAGTTCAGAGATGGGTTTAATCATTTGGCAAAGTGAGGATGAAAGAAATGTTTTCTTTTGCTGTTTACATAGACACAGAGATTTGCATTCTCTCTTGTTACTACTCTGTGATTAGTTATTGTTCTTAAGATTGCCATTTTATGTTTTTCCAAACAAGTTGAACAGCATAGCTAATCTCATTTCTATCATTTCTAGAAAAATCATATTTAAGGACCTTGTACCTCAGTCTTTCTCAATAATTAATCTTCTCAATTATTAATCTTCAGTACGATTATATGAATTTATACTGCCACTTGTGGCCCCCGAGTGTACGCATGTATTTTATTCTACTTTTATTTTCCCAGATTATTGGTGAGATCAGAAAACTCTATGTTTACTGGTCATTTAGATTTTATATCATAATTGTTCATTTGTTTTGCCCCTTTTTCTATTAGATTATTTACTATTATATTTTTTGCTTTTTAAAAGCATTACCTATTTAATTTTATTTATTTTTTTTTAATTTGCTATAGAGTACATGCCAGAAGGAGAGGAAGAGAGAGAAAAAATGAGAAAGCAAGCCCCAAGCCTGGGACTCAAGCCACAGTTGGTCATGTGGGAGTCTAGCACCTTAACCACTCCATAACCAGCTGCCCACTATTTTTATTTCTTAATTGATTCATTCGAGTACTTTTTTCAAATATAGTTATCTATGATAAATATCTAAATACGTTCCACAGTCCTTCAATTATTTTTATCATTTCAAAGCTTAAATTGATAAGTAGTCAATTTGTTAGTCATTAACTTTATGTCTACTGTGTGTTGAATAATTTAATAAAAGGCCCTCTAACACCAAAATTGTATACACATTCTCCCAAAATTTCTTTCAGATACTTTTTTGCCAAAAAAGCCTAATATATACCTGGAATTTATTTTGAGAAACTGTTTAGTAAAGATATATCACTGCAAATGCATAGGTATTTATTTCCACTAGATTTATTATATTGTGCATGAGAAGGTTGTATATATAGCCAATTACTCCTAAAAAATTATTGAGCATATTCACTTTTCCCTTCATTTAAAAAGCTAACTTTATTATGTGCTAAATTTCTCTTTTTATAAGCTTCTATTTATAGACTACCTTGTCTCCTCTACCCTATTGATCTACTACAATGCTATTAGGTCATCAGAAAAGTCATGATGCTTTTTTTAAATATTTTCCCATGCAAAAATGAGTCATGACTTTCCCAATGATCCAACAATTTCCTACTAGTTATATTACTTCTTGCTATGTTGATTTCAAACAGTATTATTTTGGTTGCACTGCTTTATTATGCATACACACAAGCTGTTTTTTTTTTTTTTCAATAAACAATATAATTGAAAAGACTTATTAGTTGTTTGTGTGTCTTGTCATTATTTCTTGGGTTCCATAGGCTTTCTTGTTTGTTTGTTTTATGTTTTGCTGGACTATATCTTTCTGTATTTTTTTCCAGAAGAGTTTATGGTTAGTAAAATTTCTGAACTTTTGTAAATATTAGGCAACGTTAATATTTTCTACTTATATATAAGTATATAATTTTATGAAGAACTCTTAGATCAAAGCTACTTTCTTCAAATCTTAACAGATTTTATTTTATTATCTTCTTTGCCTCTCTTTGCCAAAAGTAGTATGATATGAATAAAATTCTTATTCCTTTTCTGCTTATTTTTGTTTTGTCTAAAATCATTTGCAGTTTTCATTTTAATCAATGACTTTTTAAGTTTTGCTACATGTATCTTTTGTGGCTTTAAAACTTATTTTCTATTCTCCGAACTCTACTTTCATTATCAGGGTTTCAAAATTTAGTTCAGGTCTGTATTTTCTATTTGTTTGTTTCTTCCTTTGACTGTTTTGTGTATTCTTAATTAGTAAATCATTTTATTTCCTTCTTGATCACTTTGCTATGTAGGAATTGAAAGTTCAACAATATTTTATTTAACTTTTTCTAAAATCTTTTTCAACTGTATTCTGATTCTCTTAGGATGATTTTTTAATTGACTAATGTAATTAACTAATTTTCTCTTTATCCACATTCATTGTGTTATTAAACCGGTTAATTGAGAGCTTTACTTTTAAAAATCTTATTTTTGTCTTCAAGATTTATCACAGCTTCTTTATTCTGGTTGCCACATGTTTTGAATATTCCCGAGAACATAAATTATATTTATTTTCATGATACTTGTCTTGATTATATTTTCTTATTCTTCTTGCTCTGCTAACTCTCTCTTTGAGCTGAGTTTTTATGCTTCTTGGGTTTGGCGTCTTTATGGTGTTAGTATTCCTCAAATGTTAAGTGAGTCTTCCTTGCGTGTCTGCCTTTGTATTCGAAAAGATTTGTTGGTGGGTTGTGAGCTGTGCAGGCTTCTGGTGATTGTAAGAGAGAAGTGATGCCAGGGAAGGAGTTACAAGTTTATGATTCTGTTGGCTTCTGCCAATAACCAGGAGTCTCTTTTGGGATTCAAATATAGTCATGGAGACATAAACATTTAAAAACATATCTTTTCCTGAAATTTGTAGTGATTTGCCATGAGTATTGAGGCCTTAGATTGCAGCTTCAGTTCAGGCCACCTTTTTAACTATGTTCACTCATTAGTTTTAGAAAAAAATTTAAATTAATAGTTGGATTATAGAGATCATCCGTACACTTAAAAACAGCTGATATATTCAATATTATGTGGGAAATAGCTCCTTCAAATTTTGTGTAGAACTAATAGTGTATGAAAAATTTATTTTTCAACTTGGAGTAAGGAATAGCTGCATTCAAATTTCAAATAAGATTTTAATTATGTTTTTTTTTATTTTAAGAATGTATGTTCTTTGCTTCAATTAAGGTATCAAAAGGAAGATTTTAAAATTAAAGAAAATTTTCATTGCCTTCATTTTAGTGCTAAATAGATGACTACTCTAGCATTTTACAAAAATTGTGTATCGTTTCAGGGATTATGTTTCTAACTCTAAATCAATTAGAGTCTATTTAGAATAAAATTAGAAAAATAGGGACCAGCAGATGGGTAGTGGTTACATCTCTGAACTCCCACCTAGTCAATCACAGTTTGAGTCCCAGACCTGGCCGTTTATACTCATACTGGGACGTGTGCGTGAGTGCCCAAAATCCCAAGAGGAGAATGGAGGAAAAGGGATTGTGGCATGGTCATCCCACCCACCCCCCCGGGGTGTGGGGTGATTCCTCACTTTTTGTCTCTCTGAGGAGTACACATGCCCTATAGCAAAATTCTCTCTCTAAAAAAGAAAAATATCGGGGAACCAACAGTTAGCGTAATGGCTATGTCGCTGAACTCCCATGTGGTCGACTGCAGTTCGTGTCCCGGACCCGGTGGCTTAAAACTCACGCCGGGTGCATGTGCGTGCGTGCCCAAGATCCCGAGAGGAGAACGGAGGAGAAGGGATTGCGGCGTGACCATCCCCCTTGGGGGGTGATTTCTCGCTTTCTCTCTCTATGTCTCTCTCTGTCTGTCTGGCGAGCGCATGCGCCCTACAGTGAAAATCTCTCCAAAAAAAAAAAAAGAAAAAAAAAAGAAAAATATCTTAAAGCTCATTTTAAAAATATTCTGAATCATTATCTCTGTTTAATAGGTTTATAAATAATGTAAAAACTTTTTTAATTTTCTGATTTTCTACAATAATAATGTATTGCTTTTAATCCTAGCAAAATTATTGTTTAAATATTTCCTCATAAACAGTAAACGTTTAGAACTCAGCAACTGCTGAGTTCATAAAGCAGGAGCTATGAAACACACTCACGCCCCTCCCCGGGTTGAGCAAATATGGTGGCTGCTTTGTCAGAATCACCCCACGACACTGACATCATAGTGAACGCAGCTGAAGGTTCATCATTTCACCATTTCTCCTTTCTTAGTGTTAACTGTCTTATCCTTCGCCGTAGCTACTAGCTGATGGGTCTGCAGGGCTAGCTGGCTTTGTATCAAAGGCTGAGTCATCACACAGATTGCAGCCATGAATAACTTCCCTGGCAGCCAGGTCCCCGCTGTGCCCACTGCACCTGGGTCTACTGTGCTGCCCAGGACGCAGTCACAGGCACCATTTCGTTGTTGTTGTTGTTTTTTAATGCAAGCATGTTTCTCTGGCACATTATTTTAAAAATTAGTCCTATTTTTTTTGTTATTTGCTAAAGGGTATGTACACTTTCAGAGAGAGAGGGAGAGAGAAAGAGAGAGACAGAGAGAGAGAGAGAGAGAGAGAGCACCCACCATGCAGAATGTCCAAATTACAATCCCTTCTCTTTTATTTATTCTTTTGGGATTTCCTGTATACACACACTCACAGCCTGGTGTGTTTTTCTTTCTTTCTTTTTTAAAAAGAATTATTTATTTAATTTTATTATTATTATTATTTTACTTTGCTGTAGGGCACATGTGCTCACTAGAGACAAAGAGAGAAAGAGAGAAAGCGAGAAAGCAAGCCACCAGGTTCAGAACTCGAACCCTTGTTGGCCATGTGGAAATCCAGTACCTTAACCACCACACCACTTGCTTGTCCCCTGGTGTGTTTTTCAAGATGTTGGGCTGGGGACTTAAATCATGCTGTTGGCCATGTGGAATCCAGCACCTTAACCACCACATGAAAGGCTCGTTCCAAACACGTTTCTTCTACCACAAAGTCTTCTCTTTTCCTCTAATGCCATTTAATGAATCCAGACTCCATCAATAGGGGTTTCCTATTTCCAGGAATGCTAAGGGTCTTTGAGAATGTCACTTAGACCACCACCTTCAGTATCCGTAAACTTGACAAAATGTTACCCCAGTTACGTTCCCAGAAACTAGCTTCTATGTTACACACTATTAAATCACTCCTTCCCAACTTCCCTTGCATAACTTTCCTTTCTGCCTCCAATTCATCAAGTCTAGTCACCTACTCCCTCCCGGATGTTATGGGTAACCCCATTTCACCTTTTTTATTCCTAGGGACACCGCTTCTGCTGAGCATCAAATCCACTTCCATTTACTTCTTCAACAGATTCAACAGTCTCTTCAATATTTTTTCCAATTGTAATACCACCATCATTACCTTTGTATTTTGTAAAAGCTGTGTCTTTCTAAACCACAATGTGATTATGGTTTGTGATCTTAATGTAACTTATGTGACTCACAGAACTCATTTTCTGGGAATAAAATCATAGCTACTTGAAAGGGCAGTCAATAAACTTATTTTGTATAGGCTCACTTCCATCTTACTCTTCCCTAAAGTAATTTATCCTTGATGTATTCTGTGTAGCAGCCGCAAGGCATAATGGGTATATCTGCTGGTTTGTACCATCTTTAACTTTAATGTTTATCTTGTGAAAAGTGTAAGAAAAGCAATGTCAAAGACAATGTAACTGATCAGTCACAATGGAAATGTGCTCATTTTATTAAAAGACTGCAGTGACATCTTTTTCTGCTCTGCAAAAGGCAGAGAGCCCCCCTCCTGTTTATCTGAATTAGGCGAGGTGTCTAGTACAATTGAACACTTAACCCTTTCTCAAAGACCACCTAGACTTCTGCTTTTGACTATTTTAACAGCTAGTAATAAACCAACCCTCCACCTTAGTACAACTATAAGACAGACTAGCTTTTAAAAACCTGCATTTTGTGGGACCAGCAGTTGGCATGATGGCTATGTTGCTGGACTACCATGTAGTCAACTGCGGTTCAAATCCTGGACCTGGTGACTTAAACTCATGCAGGGAGCATGTGCGAGTGTGCCCAAGATCCTGAGAGGAGAAAAGAAGAGGAGGAATTGTGGTGTGGCCATCCCCCCTGGGGGTTGATTTCTCATTTTCTGTCTCTCTGTCTCTCTCTGTCTTTCTGCTGAGTGCATGTTCCCTATAGCAAAAACATCTCAAAACAAAACAAAAACAAAAAAGGGACCAGCAGTTAGCATAATGGCTGTGTCGCTGGACTCCCACATAGTCGACTGCGGTTCACATCCTGGACCTGGTGGCTTAAACTCACACCGGGCGCCTGTGTGTGCATGCCCAAGATCCCAAGAGGAGAATAGAGGAGAAGGGATTGCGGCATGGCCATCCTCCCGGGGAGGGTGATATCTCGCTTTCTAGCTCTCTGTTTCTCTCTGTCTGGCGAGCGCACGTGCCCTATAGCAAAAATCTCTCCAAAAACAAAACAAAACAAACAAAAAAATCCCCTGCATTTTGAAAGCATTTGGAAACAACCAATCCAAAACATGAGAGGCTAAGATCCGGAAAAGGGTGACATGCTATAAGGTTAAGTTAAGTGCACAAGAAAAATTATAAAAACCAGAGAAATGATAAAAAACAGAGGATATTCCATTGTTTATGGACAGAGCATCTTTAATATGCTGACATAGAATAAATGTCACAAAAATTTTTATTCCCAAGGAAAATATTCTTCAAATGTGAAGATAAAATTAAATCATTTCCTGACAATAAAAATAAAATATTTGCCTTGATGGTAGTCTGTGCTGAAAGAAACAAGATGAATTCCTCAGACAGAAGGAAAATGATCTGATGTCACTGGGGAAGGGAAATTTTTAAAATTTTTTAATTGACTGAAATAGTTAACTTTGTATGTTGTAATCTATTGAGTAACCTCTAGAAAAATAGTGCATTAATTCATAAGCAACACACTAATAGAGGGAAATTAATATAGTTTAAATATCAAGTAATCCAAAACAAAGCAATAAGGAAAAAAATAGCACAGTGGGTTGAATGAAAAAGCAAATCGGAAAAAGAGTAGACATAAGTTTAAATTTACCAATCACCTTTCAAGTAGGCTAGATAATACAAATACATCAAAGATCTTCTACAGAATAAAAATAGCATTTAAGTGTAAAGACACAAACAATTTATTCTTTTATTTTATTTATTTTATTTTTGGAGAGGTTTTTGCCATAGGGCGCGTGCACTTGCCAGACAGAAAGAGAGAGACAGAGAGACAGAAAGAGAGAAATCACCCCCCAGGGGGGATGGCCACGCCGCAATCCCTTCTCCTCCATTCTCCTCTCGGGATCTTGGGCACGCACGCACATGTGCCCGGCGTGAGTTTAAGCCACCAGGTCCGGGACAAGAACTGCAGTCGACTACATGGGAATATAGCGACATAGCCATTACGCTAACTGCTGGTCCCAAGACACACACATTTAAAAGTAAACCATGGGAATCAAATACCAGGTGTATTATTCATCTTTTGTTATGGAAAAAATGAGCCCAAAATTTAGCAGCTTAAAACAATAATCTTCTATTTTCTCGCAGCCTCTGCGGGTTAGGAATTAATTCTGGAGACCTTAGCAGGATGTTTGGGGCTGAGAGTCTCTCAGGAGACTGCAGTCAAGGTGGGGCAGGGGCTGCAGGCTTGATTAGGGTGGTGTCTGTTTACAAGCTCTTGCTGTGGTCTTTTCCACAAGGCTGCTTTACAGAATGACTGCAGGCTTCTCCTCGAGCCTGTGATTACAAAGACCCTGAGGGCAGACCACGATCTTTTAAAATAATGACCTGGGAATTGACATTACTCCATTTTTGCTGCATTGTATTCCTCAGAAATGAGTCACTACATCCAGTCCACCATCAAGGGGTAGAAATCACAGGGGAGGAAAAAAGGTGCTAATCTACAGTAGATTCTCATAAAAAGTATTCATGATGAATTGCTAGGGGAGCAAGTTCTCAAAAAAGAACTTTCCCTGGGGTCAGGGTGGTAACAGTTACTGTCATACCAGCACAGAGACATTCCTTTGCTCTCATAGTCACACAAGTGTACAGTGGGGTTCTCCAGAGATAACAGGACATGTAACATGACTACTGGGATGTGTGTTTGTGTATTCTTTGTTTAAAATGTTTCTACATTTTACATTTTAATAAGATAACTGTCAATATATATGCCCACATTATTAAAACATATTTGGGATCCCCAATAATTTGTAATAGTGTGATAAGATTCTAAAACTTACCCTAGTATTTAAAATAAAAGCACTACATCAATTAAAAAAAATGAAAATTAAAAAGGAATAAGAATAGAGAGTATAAGGGGTTTTTTGTTTGTTTGTTTTATAGATTTTGCTATAGGACACGTGTGCTCTCCATAGACAGAGACAGAAAGCAAGAAACTGACCCCCGGGGTGGAGAGGATAGCCATGCTACAGTGCCTCCTCCTCCATTCTCCTCTTGGGATCTTGGGCACGCACGCACACACGCTCAGTGTGAATCTAAGCCACTGGGTCCGGGACTCGAACCATGGTTAACTACATGGAAGTGCAGCGACATAGCCAATATGCCAACTGCTGGTCTCAAGGAATAATAATAGTTTTTAAACTATTTAAACTTGATCACTCAATTAGAAGACAAGAAGGAGAAAAAACTAAGATTTTTATTTTATTTTATTTATTTATTTATTTATTTTTATTATTTTTTTATTTTTTAGAGGTTTTTACTATAGGGTGCGTGCGCTCACCAGACAGGCAGAGAGAGACAGAGAGACAGAAAGTGAGAAATCACCCCCCAGGGGGGATGGTCACGCTGCAATCCCTTCTCCTCCATTCTCCTCTCAGGATCTTGGGCACGCACGTACACACGCCCAGCGTGAGTTTAAGCCACCGGGTCCAGGATGCAAACCGCGGTCGACTACGTGGGAGTCCAGCGACATAGCCATTACGCTAACTGCTGGTCCCAAAAAACTAAGATTATTTAAATGTGGTCATTACCATTGTGTTATAAATCTTATAAATACAATGTTAAGTAAAGAAGCAAGAAAATGGTACAATATGTATAATCCCGGCTATAGAAAGTTCAAAAGCAAGCAAAGCAAATCTGCAGCACTGGAAGTCAGAATAGTGGCTGCCACTGGGGAGGGGGATAGCCAATGGAGACTTTGTAGATAGCTTTGTAGTGCTGGGAATATTCAGTTTTCGTATTTCTGGGGGTGGTTTATGTGATTTTATTCACTCTACGAAGTACTATTATGCTAAAAACTTTTATGTGTACCCTCTTCCATATCTTTAGTATTCCTATATAAAAGAATTTGCTTAAAAAAAACAAAGATATGGATGTGTTAGTGTGTTTCCGAATAAATGCATTCCTGTCCTTTGGGTAGATACCCAGAAATGGAATTGCTGGATCGTATGGTAGTTCTCTTTGCATGTCTTTGAGGAAACTCCATATTTTCCTACAGTGGCAGCACTAATTTACATTCCCACCACGAGTCTAGGAGAGTTTCCTTTTCACCATGGCCTTGCTCTGGCATTTGATAGAAAAGAGAAAAATATGGAAGAGTTAATGCTAAGCAAAGCAAGCCAGGCCATGGAAGAGAGGCATTGTATGTCCCCACTTAATATACACCAAATGTCTACACTCTATGACAGAAACTAAAATACGAAAAGGTATAAAAAGCATGGAAACCAACTGTGGATACTAGAGACAGTATGGGAGGGGGGGAAATAGGTGTGAGATGAGAAGTAGGGAATCAAAGGGGAAAAAAAGTGAAATACAAAAATGACAAGTTATCTGTTGATGATGCAGTATATGCAAATGTTTTTGATTGTACTAACATAAAGTGTATTCATGCTGGGAAGATCCATTTTCTATGTGGTGAAGATATACAGTGGCTAAATGTGAAATATAAGAAAAAATAAAATAACAACAACAACAAAAAGAAAACGAAGGTGAACCATACTGGTTACTATCTATAACAATTACCCATAGCTGTATTTCTGTCCAATGCAAAGCTATGCATGCATCTGAAGAATTGCTTCACTATGCCGCTTCTGAATTTCTATGCACACTGTCAGAAAAACAATTTTTTAATTATTTCTCCTTTTATTAAATTTTTCTTAACTTTCGTCTTCTCAAATTCAAACTGCCTCCATGCCACAGTGAATGTAATTTAAGCTAATAACAGCCTAAACTTTGCTTAAGCTCCCAAAGCAAATTTACAGAGAAATAGTCTTCAATCTAGTTCAAAGACTGGACTCTTTTTCTTTCTAAAACTCCTAAGGATCATAGTAATCACTTAGGTAGAAAAACATGATTTTTACATAAAGAAACTGAGGCCCAGAAAGTTAAGCAACTTATTTCAGAACACACATGTAGTCAGCTTTCTGTCTTCTTTTGCCCCATGAATCTTTCTTGGTCAAACCGATCACTTTTCTCTTCCCTGATTTTTTGTGAGTAGGCCGTTCCTTTACCAGCTAGAAATCTGCCAATTATGTACCAAATTTGTATTACTCGTTGTTTTAATGTAGACATTTAACTGTTACTGCTCTGTGTGTTCTTTGGGATTTGTGACTGTATCTCACATTTTTTTTTAAATTCTGCAACTTTATCATTGTTTTCACTCTGCTAATTAGTAAACATATTCATTCATGTATCATGAATTCAACAAATAGTTTTGAGAACCTACTATGTACAAAACAGACTAAAAAGTCTCTCCCCTCATAGAGTGTAAATCCCAATGTAAAATAATTAATAATAAGATAAAATATATGGTACCAACTTTATCATTGTTTTCACTCTGCTAATTAGTAAACATATCATGTATCATGAATTCAACAAATAGTTTTGAGAAGCTACTATGTACAAAACAGACTAAAAAGTCTCTCCCCTCATAGAGTGTAAATCCCAATGTAAAATAATTAATAATAAGATAAAATATATGGTACATTGTACCATGATAAATGCTTTTGAAAAAAACAAAAGGCCATTGATTAACTGTCAAAAATATGCAGTAGATTTTGTCCTGCTTTGAGGTCTCTAGGCTTACCCTTAGAGGCCCCTTTGGAGCTACTGAACTAAAAGGGAGTTCTACCAGCCAACACCCCCCACCACCACCACCCAACCCAGCTTCCCTCACAATCCACGCTTCAATCTCACACACACACACAAATGTTGTCACATGTCATTTCATTTGACAAAGCATTCCACAGATGAATACATTTTTCAGGTTCTAAAACATTTCAGTTCTCCAAAAGTAGTGTTTCTGGGTACAGATTCTTTACATTTCTGTTTCAGTGAAACTTATTTTGTATTTTGTATTTCTGCACCATAGTTACAGGGTGGACGTAGGACATGAGTTCGTAGAGGGCAGTGTCACACCCATTTATTTTATTCTCAAGATTGTCAGATGACCTTACTGAAGACATGGAGGTATCCTACGTACATGGGTCTACGTGTAAATAATAGAACCATGTGATAAGAGAAAGATCGCTTTAGGCATGGTTGACTTTTGCACGATACTGGTTAGCCGTGTGGAAACAGGTGAGCACTCCCGTACTGCACCCAACACTTCCTTCCTTGGGTAAGTGCTGGCTCATTTCAGTGAACGGCCTTATCACTAACTTGGAAGTATCGCCACTGCAGGCATAAAACACACAAAAATGACTTAAAGAGAACAGAGGTATTTTAAAAAGAGAGTCTGTCAGGGCTGAAGAGCAACCAGAGACAAGGGAAGATTCTTTTTATCTAGGTCTAATTGAATCAGAGCTGAGAACAGTTTCCCTGATTGATGAGAACGATATCGCAGATGCTGATGTAAAGGTTATTAAATGCCCAGTGTTCCAGAGTCATATGGTACATGTCGCTCTGGAAGTCAATATCTTTTTCATCAGGGATTTTTATCTGTAAAGAAATCCATTCAAAAGGTTACAATGTATCTAAATACATATTCATCGAAAATATATTTGACTAGCCTTTTTTCTTTTTCTTTCTTCTCTTCCTTCCTTCCTCTCTTCCTCTCTTCCTCTCTTCCTTCCTTCCTTCTTTCCTTCCTTCCTCCCTCACTCCCTTCTTTCCTTCCTTCCATTTTCTTTCTTTCTTTCTCTTCCTTCCTTCCTTTCTTTTTTTCTTTCTTCCTTTCTCTTTCCTTTTCTTCTTTCTTTCTTTTTTCCTTTTCTTTATCTCTGTATTTCTTTTCTTTCATCTTTTCCTTTCTTTCTCTCTCTCTCTCTCTTTTATTTTTTGCAAGGTTGAATACCTAAAAATAGAGTAATAGAAAAAAAAAAGACACATAAAGGAAAAATAAGGCGCAGTGTAGACTTGGTAAACACAGCTGGGAGATGACAGAAAATCATAATTCAAGTAGAGATAAACAACAACAAAAACATTGCTTCTGTTTTTTTAATGCCAGGCATGTGCACACACATCAGAGAGAGAAAGAGAATGATGTAAGAAAGATGAGAGAGAGAGAGAAAGAGAGGGAAAAGGCACCCTCTCCAGTGAAGCCTGGTCACACTGCAATCCTTCATTTTCCAAGGTCCGTCCCCTCAGGGCCCTGGGCATGCGCACACCCCTGGCATGTTTTACACCGCAGGGCCCAGGACTCAGCTCTGGTCAGCCATGTGGGAACTAACTGGCTTCCTCTGTGCAGTGTCTAACCCTGTGCCATAGGACAGGCCCTACGAAGCATATTTAAAGATAACTTTTAATTTATATGTACAATACCTGTAAGTACTTTAAATTAAATAATTAGTTCAATTCATACATTTTTTTCCCCTATTTTACCAAGTTCTCAGAGATAAGTTGCCATCATTTCTTAGAAATGTTAGCATAATCTAGTCCTGTTCTCAAATTTTGGAAGAAGTTATAAGGGGGAAACAAGCATGGATACAGAGATAATTTATTTGAAATATATTTCATGAGTAAGTTTCTTTTTTTAATTTTTTTGAGAGGTTTTTGCTATAGGGCACATGCGCTTGCCAAAAAGACAGAAAGTGAGAAATCACCCCCCGGGGGGATGGCCACGCTTCAATCCCTTCTCTTCCATTCTCCTCTCGGGATCTTGGGCACACACGCACATGCGCCCGGTGTGAGTTTAAGTCACTTGGTTTGGGACTCGAACCACGGTTGGCTACATGGAAGTCCAGCGACATAGCCATTATGCTAACTGTTGATCCCTCATGAGTAAGTTTCTAACAGTATTAATTTGAAGTATGAAGTGGTGATTATTTATGATTTAATTTGAGAATGTTACTGTTTTCTCTTTTTAAAAAATTGTCGCTTCTAGCAATATACCAGTTTTACCATTTCTGTTGATGCCAAGAGCACTGAATTGTTTCCCTGAACATTTATGAACAATTTCATAGGTTTAACAACCCTGGAGATAAACAGGACTTGTTATAAAGGGAAAGAAATACGCTAACAATGTTGCTTGGATCTGTTCTCTAAGGAACTACAGACAGAAGTCAGGGAGTCAGCTCGAAAGTCAGGAAATTCTCAGACAGATCATTGTTAAAAGGAGAATTAGAAGGTGCTACTCCATCCATTTCCAAATTACAATATTTAGTTATTCAGTGCCTTTGCCATGGCCTGACCTGGCTCTAGAGCAGTTAAAGCTCCTCAAGTTCCAGACCAGCACCATGAGCATCAGCATCGTCTGGACACATAGAAATACAAATTCTGAAAGGGCCGTGTGGCAGCACAGTGGTGACAAAAACTCAACCTATGTGGGCAAAGCCTTGGGTTCATATCCCAGAACTGCCCAGAGGACATGAGTACTTGTGGGTGCCAGTGATCTGGGCTGGCTGAGCCTGGGGGTGGATCGTGGCACGAAGACCTTGTTCAGGGTACCTTTCTCTCTGTCTGTTACTCAGCAGACAACTTAGAATATATGTATAAATTCTAAGGCCCCTATCTTAAATCTAGTGCTATAATTTTTATTTCTTTCCAAAATTCATGTGTTGAGACTCAATTGTATTGTAAATTTTCACTTAATGCCTTCATGGTGTCCCGGAGCAGTGCCCACTATACTGGTAGCACTGATGACAAAAAGAATCAGAAAGGCTCATTACCTTGAGCTTAGTGAAGGTTTGAAAGTATAACCAAATTGTTGGATAATATTCTAAACCTTTCTAAACAATGACCTTTTTTAAAAAAATTATTTATTTAACTTTATTTATTTATTTATCCTAATTTGACCAGAGAGGGACAGAGCAAGAGAGAGAGAGAAAGTGAGAAAGCAAAAAGTCAGATCTGGGACTTGAACCGTCATCAGCCATGGGGGAGTCCAATGCCCCTAACCGCCATGTCACCTGCTGGCCCCGCTAGACACTTATCTTTAAAAGATTTTGTATAAGCAATGTCTTCTGAGATGCATATCCTTAAAGACAAGATCATTTCACATTCTGAAAATAATCTTATTGGAACTAACTTGAAATAAGCCTGAAAAAAGTTCAGAGGTTGGAGGATTTAATATTGGATTTCATACATTAAAAAATAATCATTTCCAATTTGAAATGAAACAATGAAATCGCACAGAAAGAAACAACAACAACAGAAAAAGAACAGAGGTCTTAGTAGAAGTCTGCTTGAAAACGAGAAGACCTCTGTTTTGAAGTTTTATTTCTTCTAGATTTAACCATGAGTAGGTTAATTAGCAATCAAATACCCTCAGACGTTTTGTTCATTTACTAGTTGGCTTCTCTGATTATGAAACTGTTTAATCAACATGGGGCCCTTGCCTCATTAGATGAGGACTCCTCCTTGCCCCATCTCTGAGGCTCTGAGTCATCGTAAATTACTGGGTGAATTGCTATTAATATTCATTAAGTGCTCAAATAACATCACAAGGATCTGTGCAAATGACCCTTTATCAAATAGAGGATCAAAAAAGCAAATTTCATTTTTTACAAGAAAATCCTGTACATATGCCTGATGAATACAATTCTTCATTAATGGACACTTCAAAGGAGTCATCATACCCTCCACCTCTTGGAAAAAGAAAAGAGCTTAGTTACAATCTGGCTGAAAATGACAATCTGGCTGAAAATGAGCGATGGGTCCAGCAAATTACCGAGCATTTGAGTTGGTCGGGACAGATTCTTTTTTTTTTTTTTTTTTTACTATAGGGCACGTGTGTTTGACAGACAGACAGACAGAAAGCAGGAAATCACCCCCCAGGGGGGATGGTCACACCGCAATCCCTTCTCCTCCATTCTCCTCTCGGGATCTTGGGCATGCACGCACATGCGCCCGGCGTGAGTTTAAGCCACCGGGTCCGGGACTCGAACCACGGTCAACTACGTGGGAGTCCAGCGACATGGTCATTACGCTACCTGCTGGTCCCTGGTCAGTTCAAATTCTAATCATATCTTATCAACCATGTCCCAATGACTTATTTAATACATACTACTTAAATTAACAATCACTAAATATGGACATTAATACATTTTAAATCATAAAATGACAATGATATGTCCTCTAGAAGCTTGCAATCTACATAAAAACATGACATAGGCATTACAAGTGATGAAGGGAAAAGGCATTTTGAAATAACCTAAGGTGTTAGAATTTGACCCTAATAATTGGTTATTATGACTCACTAACTTTAATATTGCTTGAGAGTTAATTTAACTATAGTTTCCCAAAAGGAAAAGGAAACTCACATTAACAGAAGCCCTATGATATTTCAGATCAATGTCTAATATAATGACACATCGTAATAATGACTGAGGGCCTTCGCATAAAGATTATGTCATCACTAAAGCACTGCTTTGTTCATGTAACTGCTGTTTCTGAAGGTCTCTGTAAATGCCTTCCCTGACATGGAAGTTCTCACCCCTGACATGGAAGTTCTCAATAAACTTGCCCATTTTTTAACTTGTCTAATGTTTTTCCTCCTCGAATTCTCTCTCCCTTTACTTTACGAGACACCTGCTGCTGCCCGTAGCCTCCCTCATGTCTCACCACCCCACTACAGGCCTCACGTGTCAGCCGCCTGTTCCCTGCCCCGGTCTCACTGACCTGTCTCTCCTCACCAGCACTTACAATATCTCCTTGCTACCTAAGAGCCACTGCAGTCAATTCTCATCCAATTAATTATTTTATATAAATTCACAAGGCAGCTCAGTATTTCTACAGTGAGTGATGATAATCATTCGAGTTCTTTTTTTTTTAAGTTTTTCTATAGGGTATGTGTGCTCACCAGAGAGACAGAAAGAGAGAGGGAAAGTGAGAAATCACCTCTCAGGAGAGATGATCAAGCAGCAATCCCTTCTCCTCCATTCTCCTCTTGAGATGTTAGGCACTCACACACATGTGCTCAGAGTCTTTACCAAGTCACCTGATCCGGGACTTGCACTGTGCCATCAGCCATGTGGAATCTAGCTGCCTCAACCACCATGCCACCTGGCTGGCCCTTTATACTAGTTTTTACTGTTTTACATCAAAAGATTATTGTTTTACATGAAAGATTAAATGAAGCTTACATTTTTCCCCCATTAAGTATCTAGTGTCAATTTTCTTAGTTTATTTTTTTACTTAAAGCGAGAAAGACAGACATTCCCAACAGGATCTTCAAACTGCAATCCACTCCCAGCCTTGCCAGCCTCGGTCACCAGTATGCACCCAGACCGACGAAGAGACATAAACCCAGGACCTTCCCACATGGGTTCGACATCACAGAACACTGTTCCTTACCAACTGGCTCTCCTGTCAGCTTTTTAACGTTAGTAGACAGCCCAAACTGATAGTGCAGTTGGTAGCAAAGTGAACTGCAGCTCTGGAAGCCACGCGACCAACCACAGATTCAGATCCCCAGGTCAGCCTGCAAACATACCAGTCATATGCACCTGTGCCCAGGGTCCTGACAAGTGGAGAGACTGTGATACAATGAGACCCTATCGAGGGTGCTGCCCTTTCTTGCTCATGCACTAAATTGAATACACAAACATTAATACAGTACTTTTAAGACTCATTTTATATTTGTAGTAAACTAAGCAGATAGTACAGAGTTCCCGTATGCCCCTCTGCACTGCTGAGAGCTGTCCCTATTGTTGACATAGCGCATAGGTGGGTATATTTACTGCAACTGATAAATACAACAAAAGTGATACATTGACCGGTATTGACACCTTGTTACTGAAGTTCATGATTTACATGAGAATACTCTATTCTCTCTTTGTGTTATATGATTTTATGGGGTTTGGCAAATCCATAATGTCATGTATCCACCATTAAAATACTACATAGAGTAGATGCATCCGCGCAAAGTCCCCTGTGCTCCGTCATTCACACCAGCTCATCCCTCCAACCCCCAACCCTGGCATCCATGGATGGTTTTACCCTGTCTGTAGGCAAATCTTTTCTAGAATGCCATGTACTTAGAATCACAGCGTGTGGCCTTCTCAAATACACTTCATGGAGCAGTGTGCATTTAACTCTCCTGTCGTCTCTCTGGCTTTGCACCTCAGTTCTCTGTAAGGCTGAGCCCTCTCTGAGCGTACTCTGCTGTGCAGAGGCACGAGTTCACTTATCCATTACTTAGTGAAAGGCATGTGGGACAGTGGGAACGAAGGTGTGGAAGTACTCACTTATTTTTGAATGCGCATCAGTTTTGCCGTCCTGGTGAACTCTACCAAACATTTAGAGAGAAATTGTATAAGTGCTCCACAGTCTTCCAGAAAATAAAAGAAAAAAATTTAAAAACATTTAAAAAGATCTAATTTTTTCTGAGTCTATAATTATCCTAATAATTATCCTAATATAATTATCTATAATTATCCTAATACAACAACCAGATGAAGAGATTATGAGAAAACCACAGACTAATCTCGCTCATGAACATAGATACAACAATTCTCAAAAATATAAATAGAACCATCTTGGGCCTATGTAGCAAATCCAGAAATGTAGTCACTATACTTTTTTGGAAGGAGTCTCAGTCCATTTGGGCTGCCGTAACAGAATATCATAGAGCGGGTGGCTTAAGAAACAGACTTTTATTTCTCAGGGTTTGAGCAGCTGGTAAACCTAAAATGAAGGCTCCAGCAGACCCGCTCTCCGATGAGAGCACTTTTCCACATTAACCATGACTGTCTCAGTGTTTCCTCAGATAGCAGAGTGCAGAGATAGGGCCTCTCTCTGGTATCTCTTCTTCTTTATGTTCTTTTAGTTGTTTAGATAGTTGCTATGCTCTCACCGGAGAGACAGAAAGAGGGAAAGTGAGAAAGTACTCTGTAGTGGGATGGCCACACCACAGTCCTTTCTCTTCCATTCTCCTCTTGGGATTTTGGGCATGCATGCACACACACCAGCGTGATTTTCAAGTTGCCAGGTCTGAGACTCAAACAGAAGGTTGGCCATGTGGGATCCAGGGCCTTCACCACCACGCCACCTGCTGCCCCTGGTGTCTCTTTAATAAGGGCACTGGTTCCATTCACAGGGGCTCCCTCCACCTTTATGACCTAGTTACCTCCTAAATCCCCCTTAAATCCCATCACACTGGAGAATTAAGCTTCAACATGTGAATTTGAGGAGGCACAAAGTTCCCATTGAAGAAGGTTACTAATTATTGATTCACTGCATTGGGTAAATGTAGACATATTCACATAATCTACTTCTCCTTGTGGGACTTTTGGTACACCATGTTTCCATTATCAAATTTGTGGGTACAGAGTTGTTATATACTCATTTGTTATCTTTTTAATGTCCAGGATCAGTAGCGATGGCTTCTTTTTCATTTCTGTTATTAGTAAACTGTGGCTTTTGTCTTTTTTATAGCTATTAAACTTGTTCAATTTTTAACAGTTTTAATAATCTTTGGAAACAGCCTCGATGATCATTGGTTTCACTGACTGTTATTTTCTTGTTTTCACTCTCTGTGATTTCTATTCTGGTTTTTATTGTTTTCTTTCTTCTTTCTGCTTTAAGTTTATATTATTTTTCTTTTCCTATTTTTCTAAACAGAAAGCTTACATTGTTGATTTTAAATCTTCCTCCTTTTCTAAAATATGCGTTCAATGATATGAATTTACCAGTAAGTACTTATTTTGATATGCCTCACATGTAGTTCAAAATATTTAACTTTTCATGAGACATCTTTGTGTTATTTAGAAGTGCAGTATTTAATTTTGCAATATTTTGAGATTTTCAGCTATTTTTCTGTTACTGATTTCTGCTTTCATTTTATGGTGCCCTTAAAGTATACTTCACATGATTTTTACTCCTGAAAAATTATTAAGGTGTTTTTTATGGCTCACATTTGGTGAATATTCCATGGGAGTTAGAGAAGATTATGTATCCTTGTTAATACTGGATGAAATATTATACAGATCTCAATTAGGTCCAGTGATTCAGGGTGATGCTCACTTCAATTACACCCTCCCTGGTTTTCCACCTGCTAGATCTAGTACTTCACTAATCAAAGTGTATTGCACTCAGGCAGAAAAACACTTGCACATCCATGTTTATTGTGTTATTATTCACAATTGCTAAGCCATGGAATCAGTCCAAATGTCCCAGAAGAGATGAATGGATTGAAAAAGTGTGGCATATATACACTATGGAATACTACTCATCCATAGAAAACAATGAGACCCTGACATTTGATAGAATATGAAAGATTTACTGCTAAGTGAAGTAAGTCAGACTATGAAAGAGAGGCATTATATGTCCCCACTCAATACATACTGGATGTCTGCGCTCTATGGCAGAAACTACAAGCTTGGAAGGCATAGAATCATGGAAAGCAATTACAGATACCAGAGACAGTGTGGGAGAAGGACCGGAAATGCCTGTGGGGAGAAATCTAAAGAAAACACAAAAGCAGCAAAACATTCTACAGATTAAACAAATGAAAAATTATCTGTTGATGATAATGTGTATGGTAATTTATTTGACTGGACTAACATACAAGGTATTCATGCTCGGAATTTTTTTTTTTCAGTGTTGTAAAGATATACAGTGATTGAATGTAAAAAAAAAAAAAAAGGAAAAAATGTGTATTGCAATGTCTAACCTAGCAGAGGATGTATTGATTCTCCTTAAATTCCATCAGATTTTCCTCATTTATTTTGGCACCTATTGTTACATGTAATGCTACAGGTTGAATATGTCACCCCAAAATTTATGTGTTGAACCATTGTAACAGGATTACGAGAGTGAAATCTTAATCCAATTACTAATAAGTCTCAGGGACTTGGTGAGATTAGTGATTGGGTGGTTGGGACAGGGCCCTGGTGATGGAGTACTGGTGGGTTTATAAAGAGAAATGAAACTAAAAAGCCAACGTGGGACGTAGCACTTTATAAAGAGAAATGAAACTAAAAAGCCAACATGGGACATAGCGTGCTATCTCTGCACACCTGCCATTGTCTCTGCTTCTGTCAGCCGAGCTGTAACACAGGCTGGCCTGATATCAGACTTACACCTTTGGACTTCCCAGCCTCCAGAATCTTAAACTTGTATTTCTTTATAAATCACCTGTCCTCAGGTTTTTCTATTCGCTACACAAGAGCAGGCTAATACAGTAAGACATTAGTGAAATAGTTTCCTTTGAGGCCACGCCTCTCTTGGAGAATGGAATTGTGTGTCTATACTGCAAAATGTTTTTTCCCCCTCTTCCAGCTGGTAGCTGAGTGGATATTCCTCCAATTTTCACCATAAGAACAACACCTGAAGTGTGCCCTCTACCCAAGAACAGGCCCACAGAAGTTTTCAACACCCAAGCCAGTCCACACTTAGCCTTGGGCAATTTTCCAATCACTGTTCAAGGATTCCCAGCAGTTACTGTCTCTAGCGGCTTCCCCCTCCAGTAAGCTCCGATTCTCTGTATTAGCTGTCTCTGGTTTTCAGAGCAAGGATTTGTCCCCTGACTTTACTTCCCTGATGCTTCTCACTAGAATCAGTGCTTTTCAATTTATTCAGCTGATTCCTCCCTGTGGTCATTATTTCTAAGTTTTCTACATGTCAAAGGGACATCTCGGTTGTTCGCTATTTATAAATAAATAAAAACCATATACCAAGTTTTAGTCTGGCTAACATCTAGACAAATTGTGAATTTTTCTTGACTTTTCTTCCCAGCATACTACTTATATTTTGGAGGAAAAAAAATAGACAGGTCTGTTGTAATTAAGAAAAGTAGTTGAGAACATCACAGTAATTATGCAGAGTGACAATATATAAATGGGAGAACATTAAAACAGGAAAAATGTAATTATATACACAGTAGTTGACTCAGTTCTATTCCTTATATGTAATGAATCTAATTCACTAAATCTCATCTGCAGTCTTTTGTTGCCAGAATAATTATTTGCATGTCCCTAAAGACAAGAGCAAGGCAACAAAAAAGAAAAAAAAATACCAAAAACAAACTGAAGTCTGTTTTTGTACTTCAACCTTTTTTTTTTTTTTTAAGAGATTTTTGCTATTGGGTGTGTGCACTCACTGGAGAGACAGAGAGAGACAGAGAGACAGAAAGCAAGAAATCACTCCCCAGGGGGATGGTCATGCCACAATCCCTGCTCCTCCATTCTCCTGTCGGGATTTTGAGCACTCATGCCCAGTGTGTTTCAAGCCACTGAAACCGAGACTCAAACCACAGTTGGTGACATGGGAGTCCAGTAACATAAACATTATGCTATCTGCTGGTCCCAAAGATTTCTTTTTTAATGTTTGGCTTTTGCCTTCTAAGAAAATGTGCCATCCCCTGAGACCTCAGGTGAACATACTATCACTCAAATCTTCCCAAACATTTTAGCAAGGCCTTGATTCTCTGTGAACTTCCTGTTTTACTGAAGTTTGGGGGTGAACTCCTTTCTTTCTAGTAGAGAAACTAGCAGAAACCTTCTTCAATGGCCTTCGACCCTCAGCTCTGTATTTCGTCTGACTTACACAGTATCATCTTACCTCCTAAATAGTCCCCAAGTGAAAGTATTTCTCTACTTTCCTGCACCCACATCTCCTTTCCATGAAGCTAAATAACCTACACTCCCTCTGACTTTTCTCTACGTTACTTACTGCTAGACAACCAGAATCACCTTCTCAGGTCTGCTACTCAGCTGTAACGTCCATGAAGCCTTGGTGCGAGCTTGCAGGTAAGAGGAGCACGCTCTGATGTTGCCTGCCTGCCCTGTTATTCGCTGCCTCCTGCTTCCCTCTCCAACTTCCTTCCTCTGACAAGGCCCAGCTGTCTCTCCAGCCCACTTGTGTCCATGACAGTAAACCTCTGCTCATCAGAGATGACGTCCCAGACTGTGTCCCTGTCCCAGCTCCTGGAGAGCATTAGATCTAGAGATCAAGTCACTGCTGAATGTCCTGCTTCTGCTAACAGCTCAAACTTCACCTGCAACGAACTATGTTAACTACTTCTCTCAAGCCTGTCTTTTTTCCTCTCCATTTAACCTCTGCTTAACGAAATTATCATGGTTTATTAGTCTCTTAGCCTCAAAACCCAAGTCTTCAACTCTCCCATCTTTTCCCTGCCCAGCTTAAACACCTACGCACCGGGTTGACAAAGTTACCTAGCTTTGTCATACTGAAAGCCAAAAGGTCACTTCCGTTTCCAGGTGTCTCAGCTTCCCGCCCCTCTCCCTTCCTCTCCCTGCTGTGACACTCTGTCCTCCCCAGGACTCTGCAGCAGCTACTTAGAGATTTTCTGCTAGGCCTTCACCTTCCAACAGCCGTCCCAGCGTCAGCGGCGTGAAGTACAACTCAGACGTGAACTTTCCTACTTTAACATTGTCATGGAAATAATAAATGAAAAGTAGACTCCGTAGCCTGATCTCCATGGCCTTTCATAATCCAAGTGTGACTTAACATTTTGAGACTCGCCTTTCTCTAAACTCACACCCTGTGCTTCAGTGTGGTTTTCTGTCCACATGTCGTATGACCCGTGTCCGTGTCCTTGACAACACTAAGTACTCTGTCCAGAGAGCCACTTCCCACCCATTTAAAATACATATTTAAAAAAAAAAAAAAAACTGGACTTGGGACCAGCAGTTAGCATAATGGCTATGTCGCTTGACTCCCACTTAGTTGACCGCGGTTCGCGTCCCGGACCCGGTGGCTTAAAACTCAGGCCGGACGCGTGCGCGTGCGTACCCAAGATCCTGAGAGGAGAATGGAGGAGAAGGGATTGCGGCATGACCATCCCCCGTGGGGGGTGATTTCCCGCTTTCTGTCGCTCTGTCTCTCTCTGTGTCTCTGGCGAGCACACACGCCCTATAGTGAAAACCTCTCCAAAAAAAAAAAAAAAATGGACTTCATTTATATTAGATTTTTGCCATAGGGCACATGTGCTCACTAGAGAGAATCAGAGGAACACAGAGACAAGGAAAGTGAGAAATCACCACTCAGGCGGGATGGCCGCGCTGCAATTATTTTTCCTCCATTCTCCTCTGGGGTTTGGGCACACTGCACACATGCCTGGCATTTTTTTTTTTTTTTGAGAGGTTTTCGCTATAGGGCGCGTGTGCTCGCCAGACAGACAGAGAGAGACAGAGAGACAGAAAGAGAGAAATCACCTCCCAGGGGGGATGGTCACGCCGCAATCCCTTCTCCTCCATTCTCCTCTCAGGATCTTGGGCACACACGCACACGCGCCCGGCGTGAGTTTTAAGCCACCGGGTCCGGGACATGAACCGCGGTCGACTACGTGAGAGTCCAGCGACATAGCCATTACGCTAACTGCTGGTTCCCATGCCTGGCATGTTTTTCAAATCGCAGAATCAGCCATGTAATATCCAGAGCCCTAACCATCACACCATTTGCTGCCCACCCCCTCCATTTTTTTTCAAGGCCTATTTTAAAAAACATCACCCTTTCCAGAAATCTTTCTGACAATGAATGCGTGCAAGCATGAATGAATAATGATAATAGAAGGCAATGCCTTTTCCCCAAGATTTTACTTGCCTTTACTTATGGCACCGTCCTCCTTCTATTGGGAGCTATACATATTTTTACATTATTGACCATATCCTCTAGTATACTATAAAGTCCTTGGGAAACTTCATTTCTGTTGTCACTAATTATTATGCAGAATCATAGTAACCATGACAATCCTGAGCAACACAGTGAGTGTAAACGTCCACACTAATTAGCCTTTTTAGCACAGCTTCCTGATAGAGCCCGACCCAAGCCTTTCCTTGGGAGCTTTCACTCTCTTTCCTGGCCCAGGTGTTGAAAGGAGCAGCTTCCTCCCCCTGAACCGTGTTCCCCTCTAGCCCGTTCTTTGCTTTGTTTTCTTTATAACCTAATCCCTGCTTGAAGTTGTCTAATCCGTCTGTTTGCTTCATTTCTCTCTCCTAATCTAAACCAAAATTCCCTCAAGAACAGGAACCTTTCGTGTTTACCATTGTCTTTTACACAAGGTCTGACACATAATTGCTAAGTATGGAATAAGTTAATAACTGAATGAATAGCTACCTATGCATTCTAATCTATTCTAGGTAAGGGATATAAAATAATAAAAATGTAAGAGGGAGGGCTAGCCTGCAGCCTAGAAATTAAGGGAGTCAGACCTCGCATGTCTGGTTTTATGGTTCAAATTCCAACCCCAGGAGCCTCAAAAACATATTGGGCTTATGAGTGTGTGCCCCAAGCCCTGGTGGGATGGAGACATGGAGAGAAAAGTATTGCAGCATGACTACACCCCATTGGAGCATGCTTTCTCCCCTGCCCTCTCTCTCTGTCTCTCTCTGGTGAGTATATGTGCCCTCTGAGAGTAAAGAAAAGATTGTATATATACCCACACACATATATAAGGGAGAATGCAACCTCTTTTTCTTAGAATTATTTATTTAATTTTATTTATTCATCCATTTATTTTAATTTGACCAGAGAGAGAAAGAGAGAGAGAGAAAGTGAAAAAGCAAGCCACCAGGTCCAGGGCCTGAACCACAGTCGGCCATGTGTGAGTGTCCAGCGCCTTAACCACTATACCACCTGCTGGTCCTGAAGGCAAGTTCTTAATCATCGTGAATAGAATATGGATTATGTATATATCGACTGCACTTGCTATTGAAAATATTTAGATTAATAAGATCTTTAGTGAATCAATAAAATGTGGGGGGAAAAGCATAGAAAGCAACCATGGATACCAGAGACAGTGTGGGAGGAGGGTGGGACACGGCAGAGGGTGAGAGACAGGGAATCAAGGATGGCAAAAAAGCAAAATATACAGGAATCAAGAAATGGAAAATTATTTGTTGATAACATCTATGTTGATGTGCTTGATTGAGCCAGTATACAGTGTATTCTGAACGGAAAATCTCATTTTAGATGGTATAGTGATATATATAGTGAATGAATGTAAATAAATAAATTTAAATTAAAAAACAAAAAAGAGTATGGCCCTAAACAGGTAGACTGAGAAGCTGTGATTTTTGCATTAGAGATGGTAAGTGGTCTCTGGGCATAGCACTTTGCATTGCTAACCCTTTTCCAAGAAGCCAGTGAGCCCTAGGTATGGGTAATGTGGCCAGCTGGTCTTCATTTCCCTGCTCCTGTCGTCAGTTCTCAGTTTACAACACGATGTGCACAGATACTGTGAACAAACGAAACCCAGGAAGAAAATGGTGGGAGTGAGCTGGCAGAGAGGGTGACACCAACACGTAGGGACAGGAAACACCAGGTGTACTATGAAAAGGTTTGAAACATGTTGAACTCCCAGAAAAGGCTTTATTACCAAAATAACAAATTAATTCCATTGCCAGATTGCTATTTCAGAAGAACAGTAGAAATGATGTCGGGTAAAATTTGTGAGCCAATTAAATCTAAACTGTGAAGTCTTACATTTTAAATTCTATGTTCTAATATCCCAGCATTTCTCGAACTTTGAGAGCATACCTAGGAAGCGTGACAGAAACAAACATGTGTGTGTTATGTATGTGAAGAGGTACATGTGTTATTAGATAGCTCTGTGAACAGTGTGTACTTGAGACTCGGTAAGTTACGTGCAGTAGTCTGTTCCCATCATCCGTGGTCCTCCATAAACATGGAATTGGTGAACAATGAATTGGTTCCCCTGGGGGAAATACAGGGTTAGTTTCTCCAGTTATAGTTTCACCAATTCGCTGACACATAGCCCTGCTCAATCACGTTTCTATTTAAAGTCACCGTATTTGATTTTTCACTGTCCGTTCAACACCGTGGAGCTTAGGCCGCACTGACACGCATTCCTTCAGAGGCGCGTCATTCTTCTTGCACCTCGCCACACCGGACGCGAGTTCATCTTTCTAGGTGGAGCCTGTTTTAAACAAAGAAGGAACCCACAAAAAGCACAAAAATATGAAGAACGTGTCACAGCGTAGACTGAGAAGCGGACCGTGTTGACTAGGAGAGCTGCATCAGGAAGGCCGAGCGCCATCTTGATTGCCCCGAGCTGGGGAGTGTGTGCGTGGGGTGCCTCGGAATTTCGTCCAGTCTGAGAGTGCGCACAAGTGACCCCAGGACACAAGTACTGGCGTGGGGTCACAAATAAGGTTTAGTGACTAGGCCAAGTCACAAGAATGGAATCCATAAATAGCAAGAATAGACTGTTCACACACACGCGCACACACACACACATGCACACACACCCATGTATACATGATGTGTTAGGAGACAGACAATGAGAGGATATTTTGAAAATCAGTCCATAGGTAAAGTAGCAGCAATAAGAAAGCTTTTCTTTAAATATTCTGTTATCAATGAATTAAATAAGCCCTGCTTTTGGTGTAGTTAGACATGTGATTTGTGTGAAAGTAACAAAATATAGGTGCTAAATGCAGGAAACTGCAGTCACCTGCAAAATGACTCTCCCCTTCCAGAAATGGCAGTAGGTAACAGTAGTAATAATAATATAATGGATCCTGTCTCTCGCACTGCCAAGAACCAGCCCAACTGTTGTCAGTCTGCGTTGATTCTCTTCCTCAAGCTCCCGGGCCGCAGAGTCTCAGAATTCTGGACTACTTTAGAAAGGCAGTCATGACACCTATTTCTAACTCAAGCTGACACATTTAGAAGCGGGACCTTAGAGTCCTGAGCCTAATAAAAATCACTAGGCAGGAACCAGTAGGAAAAAGCAAGAAAGCAGATCATAATGGAATTTAAAAGAGATAATGCTTTGCTGATGAAATAGAAAGCACAGGCCTAGTAACCAACAGGGGTAGGGAGTGGAAAGCATCCTTTTGCATTATAGTGAGAGAATTAATGTGGAAGGAGAGAAAAAAGAAGGAATTTATTCCATTTCAGTTGAAAAAGAAAAAAAAAAACTGCAGAAATACTTAAAATAAAACAATATTCTAATATCACTTATTAAAAAAAGTATACTTAAAAAAAGATGTATGTAGATAGTTGGTATTTCAATGAAAAAAGATATTTAACCTATGTGGCACAAGATCTCTTTATAGTACCATGTATGAAAACTTATTCATACTATTTCCATGTAAAAATAATTTAACATTAAAATAGTGGCAAAATCCAGAAAAAATATTCACTATGAAAGCAATATACTTTTGATAAAAAGTATGTAATTTTTTAAAAGTATGATAAAAATGAGTGTTTTCAAAATAGCACTGAGAAATTAAATTACTTTTATCAGGAATTATTAGATAAGGCAGAGCTTTTCTGGTGCACTTACATGGATTGTCTAGGGAGACATTAATTAACTAACAAATCTGATTAATGCATTAAGAGGACAATTCAAACAATTCTTCTAAATTGTTTATGCCAGCTCTCTTATTGTTACAAATGATACTTTAGCTGTTCACTCCCTGTTGACATCTGGCACTGACCTAACTTTTCCAGGATCAGGAAACATGTGAAATAAAATAGTCCATCCAAGCCAGACTTGCAATTAAGTATTGAACTACTTGTTCTTTCTCACTTTTTCTCTCTTTGTCTCTGTATCTGTCTCCAATGAGCACACATGCCCTATAGCAAACTATACTTAAAAAAAAAAATTGTAGATATGGTTACTCCCATTTTACAAAGGGGGAACCTGAGAATTAGAGAAGCTATGATCACAGAATTGATACACGTTGGTGCCGGGAGTTGAGCTCCTTCTCTTCATTGCACCCAGGACTGTAACAATTTTTCCTAATGTATCATGAGACAAAAATAGCTAACTTTTAATACTCTGAGCTAAATCATTCTACCTTTACTCTGTAATTACCTACCCCTTTCATTTTCTTTGCGTTCTTCCTACTCCCACCATTTTCACCAAATGCTCTTCATTTTCTATCTCTTTTACCCTGATTGTTTTGTTTGTTTGTTTGTTTGTTTTTTTGGAGAGGTTTTCGCTATAGGGCGTGTGCACTCGCCAGACAGACAGAGAGAGACATAGAGACAGAAAGCGAGAAATCACCCCCCAGGGGGGATGGCCACGCCGCAATCCCTTCTCCTCCATTCTCCTCTCGGGATCTTGGGCACGCACGCACACGTACCCGGCGAGAGTTTTAAGCCACGGGGTCCGGGACGTGAACCGCGGTCAACTACGTGGGAGTCCAGCGACATAGCCATTACGCTAACTGCTGGTTCCCTACCCTGATTGTTTTTCAGTTGTCTCCTTCTCTGTCTTCAATAAGTTATTGTTGAGATCTGAAATGCATTTTCATCACATAAACGATTTTGTGGTCCACATTGTTATTCATACTGCAGAAACCTATCAGGTAATTAAGTTTCTTGTTACTTCTCAAGTTTGCTGGAGAGATGCTGAGTTAGTGACCTTTGGTGGGAAAATGTTTCATGCTCCTGTTCTACAGAACACACAAGCACACAGTAGCTGGGGCTGACAGCTGCATATCAACCTGTCATTAGCACTAATAGTCTTGGGACCCATTACTGAATGTACTGGATTAGTAAGGCCAGAACGGGAAGTTGGTAGAATATAAGCCAACTGGTCTAAAGATTTGTTTTCTTTGGCATGTGCTATGTTTTGAACTTTTAAAAATTAGTTGAAAATATTGGGGCCAGCAGGTGGCATGGTGGTTAAGATGTTGGATTCCCACATGGCTCACTGTCGTTGGAGTCCTGAACCTGGCAGCTTGAAATGCATGCCAGGCATATGTACATGCATGCCCAAATCCTAAGAGGAGAATGGAGAAGAATGGATTGCAGAGTGGCCATCATCCTGGGGAATTACTTCACACCTTCTCTCTCTCTCTCTCTCTCTCTCTCTCTCTGTCTATGGTGAGCACATGCACCTTATAGCAAAACCTTAAAAATAAAACTAGTTGGAAATGTTTACAAATCGGAAAAGTTACATAAGAAAATCTATATTTCTGGTTTCTTTGGAAACATTAAATCCTACAGTGCTAGTCCTACATTTTTAGGGCTCAAATCAGTTGATTTTAAATATCATTGTCTGTGTCCCTTAGACAGGCTTAGGACTCTCTAATTTTTGTTTCTACATAAAAATTCAGTATACAGTTCAGTCAGCTATAAAGCTCTGGCCTCTTTAGGAAGTTGAGTTTACGGACCATGATTTTAAATACTTATGAGCTACAGTACCACATCCTGCAAATACAACAGAGAAGATTAAGAACCATCTCCTTATATGATTTATAACTTCATAATTTTACCAATTATTTTAAACAAGCTCTAAAATTGACCTAGTTTGGAAATTCACTAGTTCTTTTTTAAAGAACAGGAATATGAGTGCATGACACCCAGGTACACTAGAATTGACATTCTTGCATGAAATAGGAAAAATTCAGAAGTCAGCCCAGAAGACATTATGATTGTCAAATCTAGAGCAGACGCTATTCTTTGAAAGCGGGTATCATTCCCAAACAATGAAAGTGAGTCAGTGAAGGACCTTATTCATAAATTTTAAGTTTTTGAATAGGAGCAGAGATTCTCTTTCTTTACCAAAATGGGGAAATAAGTGCATTGATTGTAGGGTTTTGGGCAGTGTAGCTATGACCCCTCAAGAAGTCATGGCCTGAAACAGTTATTTGAAAATAAAAGCTGACTTGACATTTTTCTGAAACATGGATATAAAATTTAATTGCATTTTCCCTAGAGAATCCAGAGAATCATATTTTTAAATTATATTAAAAAAAAACAGACAATAGCAAATAATTATCCCAAGTCTTCAACATTGAAGTCATGAACGTTTAGAGAAGAAAATAGTTACCTTCCTTTCATGATCTCAGAAATCAAGACTAAAATTATTTAAATACCTTGACTAAAATATCAAAGGCAGTAGAATCAGGATTTGAACTTAAGTTATCTGATTCTAAAGTTATTTTTTAGCATCAGTTGGCTCTAATTTTTCATGACAAAAAACACTAAAAAATCAGCTTTTGAGCTTGCTGAATAAGAATACTGACTTCTTATTAAGATCATTGTTTCAGAACATGGAACCGAATCGTAGCCGATTCATGTTATTTCCTATGTTTTTCAAAATAAAATTTTAGAGCCTATATTAAATATTTATCAGCATAGAAGATATATTAAATGTCTATCATGTATTAAATGTCTATTGTTTCAGAACATAGAATCAAATCAAAGTAAATTCATGTTATTTTGTTTTTCAAAATGAAAATTTTAGAACCTATATTAAACGTTTATCATATATTCAATGTTTATCAGGAGATTAATTATCTTTTAAGCTAAAACCCCACATTTAAAATAATGATTTAAATTTTGTCTATGCATCTGCTAGATAAAAAAAATAATGTTATAGTTTCAGTATCTATGTAGGTCTTCAGCTCAGTCTTGCTAATTACAATAAAAAGTTATTGTAAATGGTATGTTGTGATCAAACATACACATTTTCTTTGCTGAACAGAATCATCTTGTGGATATTTAGAATCCAAATGGCTTGGTAAAGTAGAAAGTCAATGAGGTACAATAAATAGACCCGGTGGAAACGTCTTCCTTAAACAGCTCAATCTCAAATACTCATTCTTCAGATAATGTCAAGATCGGATTAGCCTGGGTAGGAGTCCCATTTTCTAAATGAAATTTTGCAGCTGTAATGCCAAAGCTTTTACCATGTAATTATCTTCATGAGAAAAATAGCAGAAGGATTATTTTACTCTTTTCTGTTTTTTTTTTTTTTTTTGAGAGGTTTTCGCTATAGGGCACGTGCGCTCGCCAGACAGAGAGAGACAGAGAGATAGAAAGCGAGAAATCACCCCCCAGGGAGATGGCCATGCCACAATCCCTTCTCCTCCATTCTCCTCTTGGGATCTTGGGCACGCACGCACACGCGCCCGGCGTGAGTTTTAAGCCACCGGGTCCGGGACGAGAACCGCGGTCGACTACGTGGGAGTCCAGAGACAGAGCCATTACGCTAACTGCTGGTTCCCTGGTTATTTGACAT
The DNA here is from genome assembly GCF_000334495.1 of Tupaia belangeri chinensis. Taxonomy (NCBI): domain Eukaryota; kingdom Metazoa; phylum Chordata; class Mammalia; order Scandentia; family Tupaiidae; genus Tupaia; species Tupaia belangeri. The sequence continues at coordinate 757,732 of NW_006159861.1, read as the reverse complement.
GAAGAATAAGCCACTCTGATAGGGGAACTAGATTTCTTGCTGACCTGCTAGTACACAAAGCAACTGAAGAAGGTATGTACACAATCTCTCCATCACGCTGTGCACAGGCTTCCTTGTTTTATGTAGTTCCTTTGCAAACATGAGGACATTTACATGGAAAGACCTTAGGAAAAGCCACAACTCACAAGCACACTGAAACCACAGTCAACTAAGCCTGAACTCAGTAACTTAACCATCTCTTCATCTAGAATTTCACTAATGCTAAGATGGCCTTGGAGCATTTTAAGACAACACTCAGTTGGAGAAAGTGAAGGGACAGGAGAGGAACAGCAAGGAGTTTCAGAGGAGTTGAAGTGACTGGCAAATGCAGTGCCAAAATAAAATAGGCGAGGATAGGGACAACGATATCTTTGAAGTATGGAGCCAACTGTGCAATGCACATCTACGGCCCAGCTTAAAAACATGCCGAGTGTGTGTGCATGTTTGGCCCAAATCTGAAAGGAGAAGTGGAAGAGAAGGGATTTGGGTGTGACCATTTTTTATGAGGGATATTTTCTCACAGACACACACACACACACACACACACACACACACACACACCAGGCCATTTCTCTCTCCAGTGACTGCAAGTGTTCTCTGTTGATTTTCTTTTCTTTTTTTTTTTTTTTTTTTTGAGAGCATTTTACTATAGGGTACATGTACTTCCCAGAGAGACAGAAAACAAGAAATCACCCCCTAGGGCAAATGGCCATGCCATAATCTCTTCTCCATTCTCCTCTTGGGATCTTGGGCACATATGCACCCAGTCTCAGAGTGAGTCTTAAGTTGCCAGGTCCAGAACTTGAACCCCAGTCAACCACGTGGGAATTCAGTGACCTAACCATTAGCTGGTCTCTCTGGTAAAAATAAATATATATTTATATACACCCAAAAACCTATGGTCCACCCACCATGGTAAATCATATAGGTTTATGCTGCTACTCAGCAGGCTGAGATCACACGGGAGGACAGATTCAATACTCCATCTCACCCTGAAAAGGTGGGTGTGGTGGTGCTTGACTGTAGTCCCAGCTACGTACAGACCCTATCTTTGAAAAAAACTAAAACAAGGGACTAGCAGTTAGCATAATGGCTATGTCACTGGACTCCCCTGTAGCCGACCACGGTTCGAGTCCCGGACCCGCTGGCTTAAACTCACACCGGGAGTGTTTGCCTGTGTGCCCAAGATCCCGAGAGGAGAATGGAGGAGAAGGGATTGTGGCATGGCCATCCCCCCTGGGGGTGATATCTCGCTTTCTGTCTCTCTATCTTTCTCTGTCTTTCTGGGGAGCACACATACCCTATAGCAAAAACTCTCAAAAACAGAAAAAAAAAAAAAACAAACAATAAAAACCAAACAAACAAAACCCAATATTCAGAATCTTTCAAAGGGAAAAAAAAGCAACTTTTCTATAAGACAAAATATAAGTATGAGACCCGTGGCGATGGCAGAATAGAGGAGGCATGTGCTGACCTACTGGGCACAGAGCAGGAGGATGTGCAGGGACAGGCAGCGCCTCGGCCTACCTCTGCTGCCCCTCACCGGTCTTGCCACATCCCTGTTCCCTTACACAGTCCGATCCTAAAGCTGCCTTTCCCCTGAAGCTTTCTCTGATCTCTCTCATCTGAACTAATCTCTCCTTATAATCTGGCTGCTTGTTCTGTGCAGACTCTTGCTGTATAACCAAATTCTTAAACTCAGAGATAACGTCTTAATTCACCTCTATAACTCAGAACCCAGTCAATAAATTGTACTTGCCCAGTACTAACTTTGTGGAAGAAAACCAAATTATAGGGGAAAAAAAATCACTAATATTCCAACTTGTACTAATACGCTCTCTGTCTTTCACAATGTAGTGAAGACCAATGGAGTAATGACCGAACAGTCCACTTACAATAGGTAAGTGTCTAAATTACGGAAGACTCTCCCACGGGGCTGCCAGGATGACCCTCATCGTCACATCACACTTACCGTGGAGACTGAAGCTCAGTCGCAGCCATGCTGCAGGGAGAACTAAGCTGCCCTGACAAAGGACATTTAAAGCATTATTTTTTATTTTTAATCAAATTTAATCAAGAAGAGATATTGTTACTTAATCATCTCTAAAGTACATCTTTTATCATGAAGTATAGCAATGGGATCCACTTGAAGTACCTCCAAGGGAAATGCATACAGTCTCATACAAATAGACGTTTACCGTTCTGTTTCAGAGTACAGCAGCCATCCATGCTAAGCAGTGAGGAGACTGTGTTGTCGGAGAATCTGAATTGCCCTGTGACACAGGAATCCAAAATCTAGTTCCAGCCTCCCACCAATACACCAGATGGTCATTGGATTTTACCTATCAAGCCCTCAGTTAATTTTTCTATAACCTCAGAGTTTATGTCACTTTCAGAGTTTATCATAGTAGGAGTCTCAGCTAATGGCTGATTGAGGAGACCTGTGTGTACAAAGCCTGGTGTACATACATGAACAGTTAGAAAGAGGAACATGCAATTTCTACTCTTAAAGAACTTAAAAATTTCAGGGGATCCAGATCTACCACATGTAATTTCAGGTGTGTCTACACACACTCCCCAACACACATACATAGGTGTGCACACATATGTATAAATTAACTTAGACACGAGTAGGGATAAGAGGCTTGAAGCACATTATTTGATCAAGAATGATATATTAAAGGTATGCCAAACATTCCAAAGAATTAGACCTGTGGAGATTAAAGAATTGTACCCAGTTGATAAGAATAGGTAGAATGGGTCTGCAAAAACGTATGCGAAGAAAGGAGACTTGAGATACGGGACTAGAAATGGGCTTTTAAAGTTAGTTAGGCTTGACCACTAAATTCTATCCAACAAGCAAAAGTAGTGAGGAAATTATTATTTGTGCTACAAAAGAATTCTCCTAAGGACCAACTTGCCCTTGTGTGTAAATCATGACTTGTTTTCAATGATCGTGTTTTTCAGGGTTATCGAATCATCCACACGCAGTTCACCAGATATGAATTTTAGGATGATAGCTTACTCGCGTTCAAGATATATGTTTTTGCTTTATTTTAAACAGAGGCTTTATAATTACTAGTTATTCCTTGTAATATATATCTTGTAAATGATTAATCTGCAATTTCTTACTGACATTTAGTCATCACAAATCTCTATATCTTGAAATTCTTAATTACTAGAAATGTTTATTAAGAAGTCAACCTGGCACAGTGTGGCTAAAGTGCTGGACTCCCACAGGGTCGACTACAGTTTGAGTCCTGGACCCAGTGACTTGAGAATCCTGCTGGACACGTGGGTATATGTACCCAAAGTCTCAGGAGAAGAATGGAAGAGAAGGGATTGCAGTGTGGCCATGCCCCGCCTCCGGGATGTGGGGGGATTTCTCACTTTCTCTGTCTCTGTCTCTATCCTTTCTGGCAAGTGCACATGTCCTATGGCAAAAATCTTTTTTAAAAACGTTGGGAGAACAAATGAAAGAAAAGACAAAGAAAATAATGAGGGAAAAAAGTTCCTAAAAAGGTAAAAAAAAGTAATATATTCATAATGGAGTTAGTAGCCATTAATAGAAAAACAGACACCACTTCCACTTAAACTGGCAAAAAATAAGAATGGATGTATTTGCTCAATTTTTCCTCTCAAAATTCCTATACCTACTATCATATAACCTATGCTTTCCACTTGACATTTCATGATTTTTTTTCTTTCTCTTTAGAGATTTGCATATGACATCACTTTATTGACATTATAAGTGCTTCCCAAAGGATGTGTCTTCCTTATTTAACCAATACTTCTTTCATGATTTGACAATAGGAAGTTTTTCATTGTTTATTATTATAAACATTAGGAGTTCAGCAATATGTAGAAAATATGTGTGTGTATACACATACAAATACAAACACATATCTTTGCATGGTACTTTGAAGATTTTAATTCTTATGAGATACATTGCAAAATCAACTTTCAAATTGTTTCTGTTTCTATATTTCCTTCTACTTCATTGAAGAAAGAATAACATCTATTCAAAATTTTGTCAATTCAGTGTATGAGTAAGAAGATTTGATGGCAGCATGCATTATTAACAACTGAAATATCCAAAGCAGGGTGATTTACTAATCTAAGAATAGAAGTTCATCTAGCCCATGGTTTTGGAGGTCTAAGGTCAAGGAGACCTATCTGGTGAGGGTCTTCTTGTTGGTGGGTAACTGGTGGAGAGTAACACATGATGAGAGAGTAAAAACACACATGTTGGGGCCAGCAGGTGGTGTGGTGGTTAAGGCACTGGATCCCACATGGTTAACTCCACAGTTCAAGTCCCAAACCCCATGGCTTGTAAAACACGCCAAGTACGCACACGGGTGTGTGTGTGTGTGTGTGTGTGTGTGTGCCAAAAGTCCCTAGAGAATAATAGAGAAGTGATTGTGGCCTGGCCATCCCCCTGGGAGATGATTTCTCACTTTCCCTCTTTTTCTGTGTCCCTCAAACAAGTGCACACGCCCTATGACAAAAATCTAAAGAATAGAAGCACGTGTATCTGTATCTATTCATCTCTGCCTCGTTTTCTCTTCTGATAAACCTACCAGGATTCAGCCATGGGAGTTCCATTGTGATGACCTAATCCCCATCATCTCCCAAAGGCCTCACCTCCTAATCCCAAAATTGAATTAAGTCCCTGCCCTCTCAACACTGTTTCAATGGCTCACCAAATTTTGCTTTAATAATTTATTTAATTGTATTTATTATCATTGTTTCTTTTTATTTCCTTTTTTTTTTTTGGTTTGGAGAGGTTTTCGCTATAGGGCACATGCGCTCGCCAGACAGACAGACAGAGAGAGACAAAGAGACAGAAAGCGAGAAATCACCCCCCCAGGGGGGATGGCCACGCTGCAATCCCTTCTCTTCCATTCTTCTCTCGGGATCTTGGACACGCACACGCGCCCGGAGTGAGTTTTAAGCCACCGGGTCCAGAACGCGAACCGCGGTCAACTACGTGGGAGTCCAGTGACATAGCCATTACACTAACTGCTGGTCCCTATTATTGTTTCTTAATTTGACCAGAGAGACAGAGAGAGGGAAGTGGAACAGGAAGCCACCAGGTCTGGGACTTGAACTTCAGTTAGGCATGTGGGAGTCTAGCGCCTTGACCATCATGCCACCTGCTGGCCCCTGACTCACTAAATTTTAACATGGATTTTGGAGACATTCATTCAAACCATTGTCGGACTGATTTTTTTGAAACCAGAAATGAGGTAGAATAAGTCTTAAAGTAGGAGAGAAGAAAACTTCTCAAATTTTTAAATCACAGCATAATTATCAATTGTAAAGTTTTAACATATAGACTAAAAGTACATTGGAAGCTTAAAGTTTGAATATATTTGATATTTCTGACTTTTTCTTCCTCTCTCTCTTTTTACCCAATTGTGAAAGTTTCCCAGTTGTGTCTATACAACAGACCTCCCCGCTGATGACATGTCATCTGAACAATCTAAATTAGTAAGAGGCTGTGTGATTTTGCTTCACTGCGTGAAATGCAGGTAAAAAGTAGAAACACAGATTTATTTATGATAAAAAATTATAAGAGATAATTAAACCAACCAACTACTATTATAAATGTCCTTTCCAGGTTGTAACTTTTAAGAGGTATGAGAATTATTCTAAGATTATAAGACAAACCAAAGAAGTACTTCTGAAGTACTTTTCGCAGCCCAAGAAGTGATACAAATTTCCAAACAGGGGAACCAGCAGTTAGCGTAATGGCTATGTCGCTGGACTCCCACGTAGTCGACCGCGGTTCGTGTCCCGGACCCGGTGGCTTAAAACTCATGCCGGGCGCATGTGCGTGCGTGCCCAAGATCCCGAGAGGAGAATGGAGGAGAAGGGATTGCGGCGTGACCATCCCCCCTGGGGGGTGATTTCTCGCTTTCTGTCTCTATGTCTCTGTCTGTCTGGCGAGCCCACGCGCCCTACAGTGAAAATCTCTCCAAAAAAAAAAAAAAAATTTCCAAACAGTATTGCATTCCACCATTTAATTACTGCATCACTCGACTCAAAGTCACTGTGAAACATTTTTTCTTTTTTATTCTTCCTTCTATGGACCTCAAGTAAATGTTATGATATCAGATATGCACTGCTGATCCCATGGTATCTCATATTTGATAACTTAAAGGCATCGTTCATGCACTCCTCAGAGCTGTGTTCAGAATATCTGAACTGATTATTAAAATGCATTCTAGAAGGTTCCGGTTGGCCAGAGACACAGCATAGTCCCTCAGTGCAGGAGTCCTGTAAAAAAGAAACCCCTTGCACACGATTCTAAATTAAAGAAGGACGTCAGGTAGTATTCTTTCACGGACTTTGATGGATCGTTATTCCTAAGGACTTAACAGACCTTCCCCACAGTGGTTGAATGGAACATGTATTCTGTTTTGTTTCCACTCTTATGCAATTCTCTCAAGACATCTCAGCAATACAGACTGCAGAGACATATACCAGAGTAGGGACAGAGGACATTTTTCTCTTCAGGCAAGAATCTGGGGGGCAACCTTAATATATTCAGTTGGTAATTACTTCCAGCAAGTTCAATCTTCAGAGAACTACTAATGGCTTGAAGAACTCAGTGGTTCTTTCAAGTAATTTATTTAAAACAATGATGCTGTTAGTCACAGATGATTTGACATCATCTTGTAACTAGAATATAACATTATTAGAATGCAAATACATTGAAATAAATTTCTTTTAGCTAAAAAGAACTCAATAATAGGTTTCATTACAAACATTTCTTTGGAGATAATACTTAGAGCAATGTATATAGGAAAAATTATTGTAATCACGTAAAGAAATCTAATATTGAATTAATATATATTATAATTAATATAATTATTTCCTCCTTATCCATCATATTACCAGTAGTACGTAAACACAATACTAGCTTAGATGACTGATTCACAAATATTGAATAGGTTAAGAAATGACTATAGTCCTCTCTATGTTTAAGAAAATAAATTCTATTAGCAATTGCAGTAGCAGAAAATACCATATTGGCTAGGCCTTTCATAATACTGACTCTTTGCACCTCCAACTAGAAAACACACAGTGGTTAAGTGCTATACATGGAAAGCTGGATCCTGTATGGCCCACAGCAGTTGAATCTTGGCCCCAGCAGCTTGAAATGCACCACGCATGTGTATGTGTGTGCATACCCTAAATGTTCATGGAATGGAAAAATGGAGCAAAAGGGACTGTGGCATGACCACACTCATTGGGGGTTTATCTCTCTCTCTTTCTTTCCCTCTCTCCCCATCTCCCTCTGGCAATGAACAACAATAAAAGAAAGTAAGTCAACATTGAGGAGGAAAAAAAGCTAACTGGAGCAGTATATAGAAAGGTATCTGTTGGGAGTCAGAAATTAATTTTCATTTTCTTTCTTGCCATTTATGTTTGGTCTTCCTTGGGCAAATAATTTGGTTTCTCAAAATTTCTTTCTCATTTGTAAATGGTGATGGTAATACCCAACTTTTTTTTTAAAGAGATTTTTGCTGTAGGGCACGTGTTCTAGCTAGAAAGACCGGGAGACAGAAAGTGAGAAATCATCCTCAGAGGGAATAGCCATGCCACAGTCCCTTCTCCTTCACTCTCCTCTAGGAATTTTGGGCACATAGACACACACACACACACACACACACACACACACACACACATATACACACACATGCCTGGCATGAGTTTGAAGCTGCTGGGTCCGGGACTCAAACTGTGGTCAACTACATGGGAGTCCAGCAACATAACCATTATGCCATCTGCTGGTCCCAGTAATACCCAAATTTTAAGATTATTGTGAAGATGTGGTAATATCATCAATTGTCATGTACTGTTTCCAGTATAGAAGGAGTCTAGAATAAATAGTGATTATTATGATGATGAATTGTTTAGACTAAAGTACCAAAAATAGTTTTTTGCTTAGTCACTTTGTAATGAATATTTAAGAAGTCATCTTTCATTTCTTTTCCTCGATAAGTGAAATTCTTTCATTAACTTCTGGATCCTCGCTGATTTGCATGATGTCTCACTAATATAGAATGAAACCAACCATCACTGATTGCATTATGATTAACTTGGCTGGTTTGTCATTTTCAAACAGTGAAGGATGACATGACAATGATAACCCTTAATCAGTTAAACATTTCTCATTTGTAAATCTGAAGGTATATTACGTTTAGATGAATTGAAATGTGTTTTGACCCAAAAGGCTAATTCTCCTGACCATAGATGTGGGCTTTTGAAACCACATTTATTAGGAGGTCATGAGATCAGGGAGAGTTACCTCTTTCCTCAGAGGCAGACCAAGTAGTTGAGTCAAAGGGCTGTCCTGCATCTACGCTCTGAACTACTCAGTGAATGCAGAGACATGAGAGGCACACCCTCTAAGAGAAGACTGGGAAGTCTCACTACCATGAAAACAGCTGAGTGATGCTATGAGACTTCATTCTATTTCCCGCCACACTCTTATCCCCAAGAGTAATGAGTACTTTACATTGAGCATCACCATGCTCTTAACACATTTGCCTAGACTGCTCTCACTGACGCTCTGCCCCCTAGCCAGTTTTGCCTCTGGAGTCAGAAGGCCCCAGACACCTACAAATATTAAATTATTTTAGGCATGGGTTCTCTCTGTTTTAAACTTTGTAAAATTTTGAACCACTTGATTCACTCATTACTCATTGGATGTGTTTTAACATCTGTGAATACGTGTGTGTGTGTGTGTGTGTGTGTGTGTGTGTGATGTATGTAAACTTTCGGATGTGTCAGTAGGGCAGTGGGGGCTTGGGGAGAGAGGTAGGTCATGTGGGTATTTCCCACCTGCATATGATGGCACGTTCCTAGACCCAAAATCCGACAGTCAATTTGTTAAAAAAAAAATGGCTAATTTGGACAGGAACATAAAAACAAAGTGCTAAATACACTGTCATAATGAAGAATGGCCATCCCTCTATTTACACCACTTACCCAAACAGAGCACATTTGAAAGAAATAGTGCCCTGATTAAACACATTGGCACAGCCTCACTCGAAAGCTGAACACTCCTTAAATCTGTCTGATTCTGATATAATGTCTCCAAATCCCTTCTGCTGTAGCTTTAGTTTATTGGAATTAATTTCGTATTAAAATAAATAAAACTGAAAGGAAAATCATAATGAACTGCTGTTAGTCTGTTTTATATCAAAGAAGTTCTGCATCATTTCCAGAAAATTTAACATTAAGTTATTAGAAGCTTGTGGATTCAGAAGTCTTACGAGGGGGCCAATAGGTGGCATGGTGGTCTGGACACTGGACTCCACATGGCTGACTGTGGCTTGAGTCCCAGCTTACTTTCTCACTTTCTCACTTTCTCTCTCTCTCTCTTTCTCTCTGTCTCTCTCTGGTGAGCGCACATGCCCTATAAAAATTTTAAAAATAATAACAATAATAAAAACAATAATAATTTAAGTAACTAAATAATTCTTTTTAAAAAATCATATGATGGCATTCCAGTGAAATTACAATGAAAATGAAAAGACTGAATGCTCAGTTTTTAACTATACATTTAAAATCACCTACTTTGGGGCCAGTAGATGGCAAAGTAGTTATATTGCTGAACTCTCACATGGCGGGCTGCAGTTCAAGTCCTGGACCTGGTCATTTGAAAATTATGCCGGGTGCATGGCTAAGATCCCAGGAAAAGAAGGGAGGAGAAGAGATTGTTGTATGGCTATGCCCCCTCGGGGGACGATTTCTCATTTTTCTCTTTTACTGTCTCTCTCTCTCTCTCTCTCTCTCACTCACTCCAGTCAGCACATATTTTTGTCCTATGGCAAACATCTCTTAAACTAAAATCTACTTTTAAATATTCTATTCTCCCTGGTCTGTCTACTTGATCTGTTTCTTTCTTCCTTCTTCCCTCCCTTCTTCTGTTCCTTCCTTCCTTTTTTCATTCCTTTTTTCCATTCTTTTTCTTTCCCTCTCTGCTTAAAACATCAAACTTCAGCCTTATTTTGGTGCTTTATCTCCTTCGTATGATAAAGTAGGGTTACTAATGTTCTGACTGCTTAAAAGTTTGTGAGTTTTGATGTAACTACATAATATCTTCTTGATCTTGCTCATTTTTCTGGAAAAATATTATAATGACCTATAACTTGAACAACAAGTATACCAGGCTTGTTCACAATCCATCACATAATTAAATTACTATATATTTATTTGTCACTGCAATCTCTTTTTTTCCATCTCATTGGATAAAACCTCTCAAAAAAAATTAGTCAAAGTGCTCCAGTGAAAAAGTATTAATCAGTGTTAAAAAGACAGGTGTCTGTATGGTTTTCTGCTAGCACAGAAGAAGATAACAAGCAACATTTTCGTATTATTTATTCAAATCCAGTTGAAACTCATAAAAATGATAGATGGTTTTGCTGGAGAATGTGAAAATTACATGTAAGCCAAGAAATATCGGAATAAAAATATTATAATAAGCACTAAATTTTAGTAACTGGGGAAATGCAATTGGTGTTACATGTAAAATTGAAGTCTAGACTAAATTAGTATGGAAATTAGCAGGCAGTCTAACTTCCAGGCCTTGGGTCTTGTTTTTTTTATGACAAACAATATTTTTAACAAACTGGCAACAGAGATATTTGGTCAAAGAAAGACAGAGGAACTTTGTCCTTTAAGAATTAGAAACGAGGACCAGCAGGTAGCGTAATGGCTATGTTGCTGGACTCCCATGTAGTCAACTGCGATTCAAGTCCCAGACCTAGTGGCTTAAACTCACGCTGGGCACATGTGCATGGGTGCCCAAGATCCCAAGAGGAGAATGGAGGAGAAGAGATTGCAGTGTGGCCATCCCCCTGGGGAGTGAGTGATTTCTCACTTTCTGTCTCTCTGTCATTCTGGCGAGTGCACATACCCTTTAGCAAAAACCTTTCCAATAAAAAAAAATTAGTTTAAATTTTCATTCTGTTCTTTACTACCGTGTAGACTTTACTAATCTCTGGGCATCTCATATTCTTCATGTGTCTAATAGGAATAAAGTCTTTACCGTGTAGGATTGTTGCAAAGATTAGTTACATCCTGTGGAGTTATTTGTGATTCTTCTCGCTCCTCCATCCCTCACATCTGTTTCATCAGAAATTTCCTAATCCAACATAACTGGAATATGTTCATATACAAGTCAACAAGAGGGAAAGCAGAGTTAAGAGACATAAAAGCATAGCCTGTGTCATTCGAAGCACTGTATTTCCCCATCTACCCCTTAATCCAAATCATCTGTTATAGCTGATGTCAACCGTGGTTGAGTCTTCTCTCTTACCCCTCTTCAGACTCATATATCTAAAGTTTGGTCTTTCATAAAACCATGTTATACCCAATCATTCCTTTGCCGAATACCCACCAATGAGTGTCCATTGAACTTAGTGAAATACAGATTTCTCAGTACGTTCTTCAAGGCCCATGGTCTTACTCTATGGGTCTCAGATCATTATTCCTTGGCAATACTGGCCTTCTTTCTACTCTTCACACATGCTATGGTGATCCAGTCTTGGGTTCTTTGGGATTCTTTGCACTTGCACTCTCCCCTTTCTGAAGTGTAGATTTTTATCCTCCACAAGGTGCTCAAACAGCATTCCCTCAGAAGACCCCCTTATTGCCCACCCTGAAATGGACTTCCTAGTCACCCTCCATTGTAAAGTCCTGCTTCATTTTATTTATAGCACTTCTTAGTATCTGAAAAATAACTTGCTGATTCATTTAATTTATATATTTATATCTGTTATCCCCCCAGTGTAAAATTTTCTTCTTCTTTTTTTTTTATAAGTATAGAAAGGGCTTTTAATTTAATTTTATTTACTCTTAGTATTTTTTTTTAACTTGACCAGAGAGAGAAAGAGAAAGTGAGAAAGCAAGATACTAGGTCTGGGACTCAAACCATGGTTAGCCATGTGGGAGTCCAGCATCTTAACCACCATGCCACCTGCTGCCCTTACATATTCTTTTTTTTTTCAGAATATTTTATGGACACTTACTTTAGACAATCTTTAGTACAATGTTCAGCTCAGAACATTGACATGGAACTGAGTCAAGGCCAATTAGAGTCCTTTGAAAGGACTGGCTTTCATTCTAAGGTGAAAACTCTAAGAACAATGCAAAGCTGGAGCAGCCATTGGTGATTTTTGTGAGCATGTTGAGAGAGTCTGCCTGAGATGGGTAAAAAGCCAATAAGAGGGAAGGCAGAACTGAAGAGACTGAAACGCATACCCTGTATTGTTAGAAGCACTATATTTTGACTTTGTTGTAGGTGATTCCCCAGGATCTCCAATTCATATGAACCAACAAGTCCCCTCTATAAGTTTAGCTAGTTTAGTTGAATTTATATCATCAGTAACAAAAAGAAGGCTGATTATTTCCACAGATGCCACATAGATTGGCTAAAAAGTGAACAGTTCTGACTGGTAAGGTTAGAATAGCTAAGCAAGCAGGTGGCATAGTGGTTAAAACACCAGACTCCTACATGACTGACCGTGGTTCAAGTCCCAGACTGAGCAACTTGAAACTCACACCAGGTACATATGCGTGTGTGCCCAAAATCCTGAGAGGAGAATGGAGAAGAAGGGATTATGACATGGCCATCAAGTCTTAGAGGTGATTTCCTGCTTTCTGTCTTTCTGTCTCTCTCTGTCTCTGGAAAACACACATGCCCTATCCAAAAGTCTGTCCAAACTAACAAACAAAAAGATTAAAATAGTCTAATCAGTTACAGACCTAGGAGGGGTATTTATAATGTAGGTGTATGATCTAATTTTTTAAAATTGTGTGCTTTCTACCATCCACTCCAGTCTTCAAATTCTAGTTTTTGCAAGCAGTGCATACAGTTAATTATAGATTAAAATTGTAAATGCTAATTTTCTTACCTTGTACAAGACAATATGACATTTATGCTATTTAAGAAGTAAATCACAAGAAAAATACGCTGCATGAAATAAAAATGTAAATGGAGATGATATTCTTACAGATCCCTTTGTTTATTTCCTTTTGTAATTCTTTGCAGACAAGTGAGTAAATACCATTTTGTAAGAATGTGTTAAACAGTATTTTTCTATTTCATCCGACTAGCCCTAAGAATTTTAAAAATTCAAATGAAGCAAATGCAAATGGGATATAATTTTAACGTATCTTATTACTTGTGCTTTACTCATGTCATGCAGAAAATGAAAGGAAAAAGAAAATGGGTCTTGTGCATATTTTAAAATTTAGAGAGGAATTAAATGTCGATGTGTCTAGAAACAAATAGTACAAACCATTTCTTTCCTTAGTATTGTTTAGGACTAGAGAGATTCCTACATATTGATATTAATAATAATCATTTAATTTATAAGGACTCTGAGGGAAATTTTTGATCATAAAAATTATGTGTTATATAATATTATTTTTCAGAACTTTAAAAATATTTGCAGAAGTTTTTTAAATATTAATTTTACAGAATCCTATGGGTTGGGACCAGCAATTAGCGTAATGGCTATGTCGCTGGACTCCCACGTAGTCGACCGTGGTTCAAGTCCCGGACCCGGTGGCTTGAACTCACGCCGGGCGCGTGTGCGTGTGTGCCCAAGATCCCGAGAGGAGAGTGGAGGAGAAGGGATTGCAGCGTGGCCATCCCCCCTGGGGGGTGATTTCCTGCTTTCTGTCTCTCTGTCTCTTTCTGTCTGGCTGGCGAGCGCACACGCCCTATAGCAAAAACCTCTCAAAAAAAAAAAAAAAAAAACAGAATCCTATGGGTTGAAAAATCAGCTAAAAAAGGATACTTTTTATATAGTATCTTTCTTATATAGTACTGACCTCACAATGCCCTAGAAGGAATATACAATGACCCACTGGGGAGGCAAGAAAGCAAGGAGATGTATACATGAAACATAATTAAATATGTCTCCCAAATAAATTATATCACACATACCTGCTCTTAGCTGAATTCCTCCAGAAGAAGCAAGCATAGTTTATTGGGTAGACAATTGTCTAGGAAACACCCATCACCCTCCTTCTATAGACCCAGGGGGGAACAAAAGAAAAAGAAAAGAGAGGCAGGAAATGATTGGTAGGGAATGAATCAATAGCGTGTGTGTAATGAAATGAGTTACCCGATTGGTAACTGGACCTTAATATTCCTGGTGAAATCTAGGAGCCATTGCTGAGTCTCTCAGAGTTGGTATACTCAGGAGGAAGAGGTTCTATTTTTAATTGCCAGGGGTATGTATGCTTACCAGAGAGACATGAAGGGAGAGGGAGAGGGAGAAAGCACCCCCGATGAGGTATGATCACGTCACCATCCCTTCTCCTCCATTTCTCCATCCTATCAGGATTTGAGGCATGCATATACACATATCTGACCTGTTTTCCAAGCCACCAGGTCTGAGATTCAAACCACCCAACTGGCCATGAAAGATTTGGCTCCCTTAACTGTCAGGCCGTGGGGCCAGCCCAGCACCGGCGTCTTTATACATCTTCCTCAGTCCGGCATTGCTCCCATTTTTTATTCCCCAGCACTTCTCCTGCCCTGCATGGGAGCACGCAGGCTCTGGCAGCGAGCTCATCTGGAGTGTCCTGAGACAGGGAAGGTGAGGGGGTACAAGCAGACTTTAGCATCATTTAATCCCACCTTCTCCACCCAACTGGAGAGGGACGTGGGGGAAACAAATGTTGGAATTATGCATGGGCTCTTCTGCAAAAGAATGCTAACTTCCCCACCCGCTTCTGCCACTCTCTGGGCAGATGTAACGTTAAGGCTTCAGAATATATTAGAAAGGTTTTTGCTATAAGGTGTGCATGCTCACCAGAGAGAGAAATAGAGAGACAGAAAGTGTCTCCTCCACTCTCCTCTCAAGAATTTAGGCATGAGTTTCAAGTCACCGGGTTTGGGACTCGAACTTAGCCATCTGGGAGTCCAGTAGTGTAACCAATACACCATCTGCTGATCTGAGCTTCAGAATACTTTAAAGCAGCAGTATAATTTCCCTCTGAAATGACTTCTGGTTCTATTTCTGATGCAAACAATCCTGACTTGAAGTCACCCAAACAGAGGACAAGCCTCTGAGGCAAATCTCGTCCGCCCACTAGTTGAGTTTGAGTCTTTGCAGGCATCTCTTATACACTTGCCTTTCACCGGGCTATGTACAATGTTCACTATTTTGTTCTCTTTCTTCTATAATTCAGCATGCTAGTGGCAAGTTTTTTAGCTAAAGCCTCTCATTTGCTCTGCTGAGAAGTGCACTTTCCTCTCCTCTACTAACAAGTGGTCTCCCGAACTGTGACACAGCCCCTAAGCTGCACAGCCAACCTGTCCTCTGTCTGCGTTTGCTCTTCTGAAAATGTTACTGCACACCAACTAGACTGTTTCAGAAATTCTGCTAATGGCTAAGTACAAAATGCTGAAACCCAAAGCTTGTGGTTACCTGCTATAGGCAGCACGCACGTAACAGAGAAAGGCTCTTCCCGGTGCAACCAAGTCCCAGTAGCCAGGACAGAAAAACAAAGCCTGTTATGCCTTTAGTGGTTCCTCACAGAATTAGAAGAAATGACAAGAAGAAATGACATGAATTAGAGAGAAGAAATGTTAATAAAATACAGGAAGGTATTAAAATGTCTTAATTTAAAAAAAAAAAATCCTAACACACTTAACTATTGCAAGGTTCTGGAATAATTGTTTTTCAGCCAGAGATTTAAATTTTCTCATTTTCAACAGTGAAACAGGACTATCTCCATGGCTTAGTGGTTAAAGGGAACTGCATCCCACTTGGCTGTTCAGCATCAGCGTTGAAACCTGTTTCTGGCTTGAAAAACACACCAGGCTCCTGTGCATGTATGCTCCAAATCCCAACTGGATGGGGAAATGGTGGAGAAGGAATTGCAGCAGGGCCGCACCCCATTTGTGGCACTTTCTCCTCTCTCTCTCTCCCCCTTTTCTCTTCCTCTTTCCTCACTCATCTCTCTGTGTCTGGTGAGTGCACATGCCCTCTGGCAATTAAAAAAAATGGGCTACCAGGAGGGCTCAGTATCAGTGATACGAATAAGGGGCACTCCTCCACGATACCACAATCGTATCAGAGGCCCATTGGTATCTCAAACTGATCTGAACACGCCGGGCACACCAGCCTGCATCCATGACCCCGGCCAGCTGGGAGGATGAGCAACGGTCGCAGTGTGGAGAGACCCTGCTGAAGCTTTCTGCCAGGGTCCAGCCTCGGCGGGGGTGGGTTGACTCATAGGAGGTGGCGCAGGTGAACAGAAACAAAAACTAGACTAAGACCTCAATACTTCTTAGCATGTTCTCAGCTGACCACAGCCAGAGCAAAACTCTAGGCTGCAGTCCCATGGCAATCACAATTTTGAGGAAGTCCATTTATCTGTTGTATCTTCTTAGATCTTGATTACTGGGGAAGAGTCTTTTGAAGAGGGGGCTTGCAGGATGTTTGATAGTTTCAGTCCCGGGCCAGGGCGATAACATTGCTGAATACAAAGACCTAGATAGAAATCTTGTCTTGTTAAGTAAAGACACTGTTAATATATGGGCTATCTATACATTACAACAATAGAGGGTGAGTTTATCTTTTATGGGAAAGGAAGATGATCTTGTAGCTCAGGAGACAACACAGGATGTTTTATTAGCAGTTTTTCATAGTCAACAGCACATAGATGAGAAACACTTTGTAGTTGAAAGCCACCTGTTGCTTTAGATAAGAGCTCCCAGCTAAGGTAGTTAATCTTTTTCTGGAGCCTTCAGGTTTGTTCATTCTGTCCTCGCCAGTCAGGCTTTTCCTTTCTTAAAAAAAAAAAAACCATGGGTTTTTGTTTTATTTGCTGAATCTGTCAATTAGTGAGTTCTTTTGTTTTACCTCTGGGTGGATGTGCTGACTTTGCCTAGCAGAGCTAACTTTGGCCTGTAGCTTTAACAAGGGGTATTTACATAAAACTAGCCTTAAACTAACTTAGTTTTCATATGCTACTGATGCTACTTTGGCTTATTTAGTATAATTTGACCTAACATATGTTAATTTTGGCTTAAACAGACAGGTAGGGGAGTCTCAAACTTCCTGCCCTCTTCTTAGGGAACCACATTCCTACAAGATCACTAATTGACTTTATTTTAATGGTTGAGGGTGATATTGTACCCTTGCAGGGTACCGTAATAACAGTAAAACTCACGGCAGAGAAATTAACTACAGGCCAGTAAAACGACACAAGGAGGGTTAGTAAACTGCCGGCCTTGTCTCGCAGTTTCTTCCCAGCCCAGGCCTGGCCTTTAGACGTGGGAGACAGCCTCTTTACCAGCTTGTGTTGTCTGCATGGCCCCGTCAGCTCTCTCTTCCCGTGTCATGAAAGAAATGTGAGGGGGGAAGGGTACGATGGAAAAGGAGAGCACAGGTGTATGTTATTATAAATATCAATGAATAATAATGCAGTCTTTTGAGTATAAAAATAAGGTCCTCGGCAAACAGAATTGAGACATTCTTCCCACAGCTTACGTGGAAGTTTAAGCCCTGACTTTAATGCGTCCTCATTTTCTGGCACTGCTCGAGAGTGTATTCCCTGCCCCAGTCTCAGAATGGCCACTTTGCCCAGGATTCTGGTACCTCGTATTCGGTAGCAGTGTTAGAAATCCAGACTCTGGCTTTAATTGCACTTCTTTATACTAAGATATTATTGCTTTCAGAGCACAGAGCAAGAAAATGTGTGTGCATGTATAAAAGTTATTTATATACACATTACATAGCTATATATCCATAGATACACAGATACCTTTCTATGAATACATAGCTATTAGTATTTCTGTGTAACTATTTGTATCTAAATTAAATTAAACATGAAGTATTTTTTTTTAATTGCCAGAAAGTTGCATGCATTTGCCAGAGAGAGAGAGAGAGAGAGAGAGAGAGACGAAGCACCTTCACAACAGGAAGAGGTCACAACAAAATTCTTTTTCTTCCAGTTGTCCATCCCATCAGGATTTTGGGCACGCACACACACACACACACGCACCAGGTGGGTTTCTCAAGCCACAACGGCTGGGATCTGAACCATGGTCAAACATCTGGGATCTGGATCCCTCTATCTGTGCTTAACTCTTGTGCTCAAGGGCCGACCCTAAACAAGACGTCACAGTGCTGTCCCTAACTGGAATCCGTCACCACAGAGATCGCTTTAAAGGCTCTCTGGGCGAGTCTCCTCCCAGTGAGAGGTCTGGCTCCATCTTGGGTCAAACTTTCACTTAGTTGCTCAGTTCGGGTATCATGTACGACCGTAACATCATTGCTAAATCAGGCTCCTTTAGGGAATCCGTATCGGCTAGGGCACTGTGCTCACCCGCGGTTCCTTTTGCCCATCTTCCGACTTGGCTCATTCCCAGAGTCAGGCAGGGCAGTCTTTCCGCCCACCTACTCCCCTCAGTGAGGCTATTTTATACATTCATGACAGGTGCTCCTGGCAGTCTGCTCTCTTCTGGGATTCTCCAACCTCCGAAATGATCATTTCAGCATGTACGTACATTAATGTTTACTCTTTACACTGTGAACTGTGATGGCTTTTGACACAGGCAGTGTCATTCATGTGTCTATCAATACAGAAGTACACACAGTAGTGTCACTACCCTCAACTATCTCCTGAGTGTCACTCATTTAATCCTCTCCCAAACCTCTGGTAATTCTGATCATTTGAATGGACCTATACGCTTACCTTTTCCAGAAGGTCATATACTTCGGACCAGATGGTGTGGACCCTTTATGGACTGGGCTCTTCCACCAACAAGTTTTGCTTTTCTGCCTGTGTGTCTAAGAATAATATGTTTGTGTGTGTAGGCACAGGTGACGCTTAGATTCCTCACTGATGCTGACACATGTTAGGTGGCCTGGAAGGAGTTATGCTTGCTAAATGCAGTGTCTTAGTAGACCTACTGGTGTTATTCTCAACTTCTCTGTTATCCCAAAGAACCACTAAAGGAGAAGAGGGGAAGAGGGTGAGCAAGCGAGAGAGAGGGGGAAAGTGAAGCCTGAGGGGTCTTCAGGACATTCATTAAAAATGCATATTATGACAGAAACTATGCCTGGATTTCAATTTTTTTGTGTGTCAAAATAAACTCATGTTGGGACAGCCGGTGGCATGGTCTTTAAGGCTGCTAGTCCCTGACCCAGAAGCTCGAAAAACACAGCAAGCATGTGTGTATGCGTACCCAAAATCCCAAGAGGAGAGGAAGTGGAGGAGAATAGATTGTGGCATGACCATCGCCCCCGGACTGCTTTCTTACTTCCTCTCTCATCTCTCTGTCTCCCTGTTTTCTTTCTCCTAAACACACACAACTTATGGCAAATTTTAAAAGTAAAAATAAACTCATACTTTAGTTATGGTTTTCTTTTTTTTTTTTTTTTAATTTCTAGAGGGCATGGCATGTGTGCTTGCCAGAGACAGACAGAGAAAGAGAGTACCCCTATGAGATGTGGTCACACCACAATACCTTCTCCTCTATTTCTCTATCCCATCAGAGTTTAGGGCACACATGCACATGTATCCAGCATGTTTTTCAAACTTTGAGGGCCAGTACTTCAGCCAGAGTCAGCTATGAGTGGTCTGGTTCCCCCTGCCCAGTGCTTAACTGCTGCAGTTTCACAAACTTCCTCAAGTCCTGCGGATATTGACTTAATATGTATTGAAAGCAAGCCAAGAGGGACCAGCAGTTGGCATAATGGCTATGTCAGTGGACTCGCATATAGTTGACCACGGTTTGAGTCCCGGACCCGGTGGCTTAAACTTATGCCTGGTGCATGTGCGTGCGTGCCCAAGATCCCAGGAGGAGAATAGAGGAGAAGGGATTGTGGTGTGGCCATCCCCCCTGGGGGGGGTAATTTCTAACTTTCTGGCTCTCTGTCTCTTTCTGTCTGGTAAAGGCATGCGCCCTAAAGGAAAAATGTCTAAAAAAAAAAAAAAAAAAAGAAAAAAAGAAAAAGAAAAAGAAAAAAGAAAATGCAAGCTAAGCTGGATAATCCAAATGCCACCACTCTCAACTCTCACTGGTGTGCCAGAATATTTTCTGTTGTTCTGTTAGTATATGAGTGAAAATATAGCCAGGCATTGCAATGTGATTGCATGCCTATATCTTCAATAAAAATACTACCAATTAGCTGTGCAGAAAAATTGTTTCAATGGTGTTGCCATCTGTTACTTAAATGTATGAACTAAACATATGGAAATAAAAACCCAGGAGGGGAAGCTGGAAAGAGACTGCTCCTGTGGTGCTCTGACTTTTCCTACTGATAAACGTGGTATCTTGCCTATAAAGAGCAGTGTCCAGGGTTTATATGATCTTGTATGATCGATGAATATTCATAACATATCATTATTAGCATGATGTCATGAGATTCCTTGATAAACTGATAACAAACGCAACTAAGAGAAAGAGAAATACATAAATAAATAATTAATTAATTAAACAGAAATTTTAAAAAATCTAAACACCATTTGGTAAAACTAGAGGAAGCTAAAATTCACAGAAAATAATAGGTGTAAAGGCTACTAAAAACAGTAAAAATTGATTAAGGGTAGGGAGAATGGATGAAGAAAGATAAAGCCGTGGTTTCAAATTGAAACAAAACCGGGACCAGCAGGTGGCATTTTGGTTAAGGCGCTGAACTCCCACATGGTCAACTACAGTTGGAGTCCTGGACCTGGCAGCTCGCTTTCTCACACTCTTTCTCTATCTTTGTCTCTCTCTGGTGATAAAAATAATGGTAAATAAAATTAAATAAATAATTATTTTTTAAAAAATTAAAACAAAACCAGACTACGTTTTTAACAGTCAGGAACATATACAGCAGGGAAGACCTCAGTCTTCCTTGTAGGAAGAGAATATAGGAACTCTAAACAAGAGATTTTTTTAGAGTGGGTTTTATTCTACAAAGTAAAAGAGATTACCCAGAAAATCATACTTAGAAGAAAAATTCAAAGACAAATGAACAAGGGAGGGAAAAGAGAAAATTTCTATTCTTTAAAATCCTGCACTTTGAAATTTCATTGGTGAGACAGTAAAAGCTAAGTGAATTCATAGAAAACTAGTTCATAAAACCATTTTTTTCTTCAGATTTCTGCCATAGGGCACATGTGCTCACTGGAGAAAGAGAGAAAGTAAGAACTAATCCCTTGGGAGGGTGGCCATGCCACAATCCCTCCTCCTCTATTCTCCTCTCTGATTTTAGACACACAGGCACAGCAGCTTAGCATGTTTCTCGAGCTGCCAGGTCTGGGACTCGAACCATGTAATCAACCATGTGAAATCCAGTATCTTAACCCCCATGCCACCTGCTGACCAAGGGAAAAAAATTCAGTGCTGAACCCATGGCCTAGTAGTTCAGGGAACTGGATCCCTCACAGACAACCACAGTTCAAATCCCAGCTCTGAGAGCTTGAAAAACATTCAAGTATGTGCATGACCAATAATAAAGGAGACATGATTACGGTGTGATCACGCCCCACTGGTGGTGCTTGCTCGCTCTCCCCCTCTCTCTGTCTCTCTCTGGGGAGTGTACGTGTCCTTTGGCAATTAAAATGTAGGAAACAAAAGAAAATTTTATCTTAGATCAATAGCGTTACTTACAGGCCTTGATCTCTCCCACAGCAGACCACATGTATATACTTTAGTTCAAACCCTTTCTCTACAGATGAAAAATAAAGCGTACCATTTCCACATCTATAAAAATACAGTTCAAAAAATTAGGGGAAAAAACCAAATGACAGAATATAGCAATGCAAAAAAATCCATCATAAACAGATAAAACCTTAGGTCAAATATGTCACTATGATTATTTGTAGTAACTACATTTTTTCTCTGCAACCAAATGCAACTGGTAAACACTATTCTGAAAAGTAAGTATATAATTACTTACGTTTTTAAAAATTATGCTAAGGGGGGAACCAGCAGTTAGCGTAATGGCTATGTCACTGGACTCCCATGTAGTCGACCGCGGTTCGTGTCCCGGACCCGGTGGCTTAAAACTCACGTCGGGCGCGTGTGCGTGCGTGCCCAAGATCCCGAGAGGAGAATGGAGGAGAAGGGATTGCGGCGTGACCATCCCCCCTGGGGGGTGATTTCTCGCTTACTGTTTCTATGTCTCTCTCTGTCTGTCTGGCGAGCGCACGCGCCCTACAGTGAAAATCTCTCCAAAAAAAAAAAATTATGCTAAGGGCATACAGAAAATTAAGAAACTTTTTTTCAAAAAACGTATCTCTAGAAGGATAGGGAGGCTTTATGGCACCTGCCTACATTTTAGGCTGACAGAAGCTCCACTCTGACAGGTGTGATTGAGACGATGGGCCTCTCCTGCAGAGGTCGACTTCCGGACAGGGCAGCTGAGAGGCTGGGGCACCCTTCCTCTACCGGCCTCATTTGTAGGGAGGAGGCTCTTTCCTGGGCAAGGAAGGTCAACAGCACCAGAGACCAGACAACCCTCACCTGGTGCCTCACAGGGTAGGGGTTTCAAAGCTGGGAGAAGTCAGGAAGTCCAGTGAGGCCAACCCACTCAATGCTCTGCATCAGGGCAAAGGGACAGACCACTGTTACACCTCAGCTCTGGAGCAGAGGGCAGAAGTTATGCTTAGTAAGAGAGGCAGGCCTTACGGACAGATGACTCCAAAGATCTCCCCAAGGGAACTGACTTCATTGTCCCTAAACACATTTAAGATGAAGAAGATAAAATTTTAGGACAGTTAAGATGAAGAAGATTTTTAAAAATTAAAAATCTGAGGCTGGCAGGTGGCAGCCTCAGAAAGTCCTCAGGAACTCAGGCTCATGCTGCATTTCTGCTCATCGCATTTGGTGAATAACTTTCATTCTAAACATCACCTCACGATCCAACAGGATTCCTGGGACCTTCTGCACATCTGCATTTCCAATGGTTGGAGAAAGCAGCAGGATAAAAGCCAAAGAGGCCCTTCAAGTTCATTTAAGGCAGCCCTCCATGACGTACCATCATTACAGCACACTGGCAATCCGCAGTCACATGGCTACACACGCGAGTGCCAGCAAGGACATTCATATACCTTTAGCGTGTGTGTGTGTGTGTGTGTGTGTGTGTCAATACATCCTTTAAAAACCTAGAAAGTCAAACATAGAATTCTTAAAGGAAAGACATACTTTTGATGACATAAAAATAATTTTCTGTACATCAAACACTATTTTGAGTAAACAGTAATCTGAGAAAGTACATTTTAACTTACACTTCAAACAAGGAAAAATGGCAAGTGACCAATAAAAAACAAAACAAAACAAAACAAAACAAATCAGCAAAGGGACCAGCAGATACCATAGTGGTTATGGCACTGGACTCCCACATGGATAATCATGGTTTAAGTCTTGAACTCACTTGCTTGAAACTCATGCTGGGCACATATGTGTGTATGCCCAAGATTCTAGGAGGATAATGGAGGAGAAGGGATTGTGGCATGGTCATTCCCCGGTGGGGGTAGAGAGGGATTTCTTACTTTCCCTCTCACTGTCTCTATCTGTCTCTCTCTGGCGAGTACACATGCCCTAAGGCAAAAACCTCTACACACAAAACAAAACAAAAACTAACAAACAAACAAAAAAACTAGCAAATAATACAAATGATTGATAGGAAATTATGCATCATTGGCATTTAAACTGAATAACATGCTTAAACTAATTTCTGAAAGAATAGTGCCAACTAAATCTATACGGAATACTGAGATACCATCTTCTACTTCTCAGATTGGCCATAAAGAAAAAGACTGTTTTAAAATTATAGATTGGAATAGGTGTGGGAAACAGGCAGTCTATATGTTGTTGGCAGAAATACCAATTGACCTAACCTTTACCAAAAGCAATTTGGCAATATCTGTGAATGGTATTAAAATAACTATTAGGAACCAGCAGTTAGCGTAATGGCTATGTCGCTGGACTCCCACGTAGTCGACCGCGGTTCGTGTCCCGGACCCGGTGGCTTAAAACTCACGCCGGGCGCATGTGCGTGCGTGCCCAAGATCCCGAGAGGAGAATGGAGGAGAAGGGATTGTGGCGTGACCATCCCCCCTGAGGGGTGATTTCTCGCTTTCTGTCTCTATGTCTCTCTCTGTCTGTCTGGCGAGCGCACGCGCCCTACAGTGAAAATCTCTTCAAAAAAAAAAAAAAAACAACTATTTACTCGGGAATTTTTCTAAGCATCTGTTCTATGCATTCATACACATGAAATGATGTGTGTTCAAGGTTATTCACTGCCTTTCGTGATGTCATAGATTGGAAACAACTTGGTTCACATTTTAAGAGAATTAGTTAATTAAATAATCAAATAACCAAAGGAATACAACACCGTCAAAAAAAAGAGAATTAAATATTCTTTGTGCATATTATACCAATACTTGTGTAAGTATGGAAAGGAAAGAAAATATATACAAATATGCAACTATATGATTGAAGAAAACTCTGGAAGAACACATACAAAGCAGACAACATACATTACTTCTTGGGAAAGGAATGAAATGATTCGATGTGAGTTGAGAAGGAGAAAGAATTTTCACCATTTACTTTTTTATATATTTTATATTTTGAACCACGTGACTATATCATGTATATAAAAAGAAAATAATTTTAAACTCTCAAGTCTATTTCAGTTAAGCTATAACATTTACTTTACAGAATACGAACATGATATTATGAGTTCCAGTAGACCCTTACAGAAACTATGCTTCATATGCCTGAATTATTCTGGCGTGTATCACAGATTTTATGCATTATTTTTCTGTGTCTCATTGGGAAGATGCAAATTTAACAAATTTTGACTAGAGGCAAGTTATACTAAAACCAGCATTACTTTCTAAGAAAAATAAATTCCACATACTGCAATAAATACAGTATCTAGTGCCATAGACTTCTCATAATAAAATCTGCCAAAGTGCTATAAATTGCTATTTTAAGGGTTTTGTAAAAGACAAACAAAAATAATGAAAACAAAAAAATCCAGAAAGTCACTTGGCCATTGGAGATGCCCCCAGCAGCGTCATGGGCTATAACTGGATGTTGGCACTGGCATGACTCAGTCCTCCGAGGTAGAACACAGTGGTTTAGAATCTTCTCCCCTTCCTCACAGTAGTGACGCCCATCCCTGCAAACACTGAGGAAAAGACTCAGATATGTCCAATATTCTGTACTGAGCAGAAAGCTAAACCCTCTATGAGTAAGATTTGAATATCATTTAAAAATAGTTTGGCTAAATAATAAAGGACACTTTCTGAAAACCCCCTTACACTAGATTTTTATTTCTCAACATCCTCAGCTTTTGTCTTGTTATTAAAGATAAAGATCAATTAATTAATTAGAACATGATAAAGAGAAGGAAATCATACCAATCCAGTTAAGAGTTATGTAAGTATAGCATATATATATATATATATATTTAGAGAGAGAGAGAGACAGAGAGTGAAAGTGAGAAATCACCTCCCCAGCCCCAGAGGGATGGTCATGATGCAAATCCTTCTCCAGTCTCCTCTCAGGATATTTTGGCCACACACGCACATGTACTTGGTGTGTTTCAAGCCATCGGGTCTGGGACTCGAACTGCGGTTGGCAATGTGGGAGTCCAGTGCCTTAACCATCATGCCACCTGCTGGTTCCACCAATATATTTTCTTTTTTTTGGGAGAGGTTTTCACTATAGGGCGCATGCCCTCACCAGACAGAGAGACATAGAGACAGAAAGCGAGAAATCACCCCCTAGGGGGGATGGTCATGCCGCAATCCCTTCTCCTCCATTCTCCTCTCGGGATCTTGGGCATGCACGCACACGTGCCCGGCATGAGTTTTAAGCCACCGGCTCCGAGACACGAACCACGGTCGACTACGTGGGAGTCCAGCGACATAGCCATTACGCTAACTGCTGGTCCCCACACCAATATATTTTCTTGATTCCAGACTAGTTTCCCTCAATAGCTCATTTGGCGGTTGGCTAAACAGTCTCTGCTGCGAACGGGCACACACCACAACAGGGTCAGCGAAGATAAAGCAGAGGCCACTACGAGAATGCCATGGGTGTCATTGCAACATGGACGGGGAAGGAGAGAAGGCCGATGACAAGGTCAATGGAGAAGCACTTCATCTCTGCATCTTGGCTGTTGTCACATAAAACCATGCTGGAAAGACACAGTTCTAGTACACCGTTAAACCTGAGGGCCACGTCTTCCCCGGCCATCATGGTGGGCGCATGCACATGATATAGCACGCCCTCTACCTAAGCCAGCTTCTGCGGACGCCAGGATTCTTCTAGAGCAGGCTTTTACTTCCTTGCATAACTTGGAAAAATCACTGTGACTTAAATTTAGGTAGGTCATTTTTATGGAGAAGGTGATGAAAGCGTTGTTTCTAGAGTGACTTGACAGATGCGAAAGATAACTTAGCGATAGCAGCCGAAAAAGCAGATGGAGATTTGAAGAGAGAAGGTCACCTTCCGAGAAACTAGAAATGTTCTAGGGAAGGGTGCCAGTAATTAATTTTCATTAAAGACATGGGCTTTTTTTTTTTTAATTATTTAAAAGAATGAAAGGTACAGTTTATTTTCTTTGATTTTTGTGTGTTGAATTTTTGCAAAAATCATTTCCCTGCTGGCAAGAAGTCCCTCGTGTTGTAGAAAAGTCTTGTTAGTGTTTCTGAGGCGTTTCCCAGTGAACTTTCCTTCTCTCAATGGTATGGCTAACCTTTCTTGTTCTTCAAAGGTCTGACTAGTTGGGTATTATTTTGATGTTATTATCATAAATATTTCAAAGAATGTTCTTATTCTCATGATGATAAGCTTTGATTAAAGGGGAAAAAAAATCAAGAGAAAGTGAAGAACGCCTACTAATAAGAATTAGCAGGCTAATGGGAAAGAGGGCATTGTGCTTTGACACAGAGGAGGGTGCTTTATAATTAAAAGTCCAGCCATCGAGCTGACAGAGATTAAACTTTCAGGCCATCACTTCTCTCCTCTTATTTATTATAAATCATGAATGCTAATAAGGAAACTCAATTCTTTATAAAACACCATGAAATATAACTTTTAGCTTGTTAATTAGATCTAAACTGTGGATTTTTTTTTTTCAAATCATAAGGTTAAATCTATTTTCACTTTAAAATAGAGTGGTCCAATTTAATGAAGATATAGCTCATAAAGATTTTTCTATAAAATGACTGACACTATTAGAATGAGCTTGTGAAATACTCAGGCATTATTTATAAAGCCGAACTTCGGGGAGTTCTTGCTTCAGAACTGGAGCAAAGCAAGGGGCAGGGCAGGGGGAAGCTGCACCTGCTCACCGACCGTGTGTGGCAGAGTGGCGACAGAAGTGCGTGTCCCTGGAGTATTACACACT
Organism: Tupaia belangeri chinensis; assembly: GCF_000334495.1. Taxonomy (NCBI): domain Eukaryota; kingdom Metazoa; phylum Chordata; class Mammalia; order Scandentia; family Tupaiidae; genus Tupaia; species Tupaia belangeri. The sequence continues at coordinate 730,283 of NW_006159861.1, read as the reverse complement.
CCGCTTCAGTCTCGAAGTCTGATTGATTCTGATGGGGAGAGAGAAGGGAACATAACCTTACTCCCCTTCCCACATAGCTCCTTAATTCAAAAGACGGAAGTTTAGAGTTAGGAGTTTTTCGAAGTTCTGGCTGAAAGGATTTATGAGGAGTTGTATTCTGGTCTTTCCATGAGTGCCTAATCAGCCCCGGGGAGTGCAATGGTGAAGGGGGAAAAGGAGCTGCTCACAGAGGTCTGTGGTGTCCTTTAAGGAAAGTTAACGCTGCCCTCTTCTTTCCCTCCCCATTGTTCCTGATCACTGTTGCTCACAAGAGGCGAGATGAAAATGGGCGTTTATCTGCACAGGAAGAACATGAGGAGCTGGGACAGCAGGACAGCACTCACCTCATGCCTCAGTCACCCTGAGAACCTGCCTGGTTCTGCAGCTCTAGCCCTAGCACCCAGCATCCCACCTCTGGTCAAGCCACCACCTCTCGGAGAAGGCCAGTGCTGCCTCTGGGCCTCAGGGAGCCAACGGAGAAGAATATACCTCATGGGCAGCTTGAAGGAGTAAAATCAGGCAGAACACAAGTATTATAGAGTTTGGGGACAATCTAGATAATAGCTTTAATTTCAGGAAGTGGGGCAGCATTGAAGGAAATTCAAGGGTGACATTATGACACAAGACATAAAGTCTTTCTGGATCTTAAAAAAGCATGGGGGGGCAGCAGTTGGCATAGTGGTTAAGGTGCTGGACCCCCACGTGGCCAACTGTGGTTCAAGTTCGAGACCCCCAGCTTGAAACTCACTCTTGGTGTGTGCAGAACCATGCCCAAGGTTCCGAGGGAAGAATGGAGGAGAAGGGATTCTCATGTGGCCATCCCCCCTCGGGGGTGGGGGGAGAGGGCTAATTTCTCACTTTCTGTCTCTGTCTCTCCAGCGAACACATATGCCCTATTGAAAAATCACTTAAAAAAAAAAAAGAAGAAGAACATGGAATACCAGCCTGTTGTGGAAGCAGCGGGATGCTCTGTGAGGCTGTGGCGGTGAGCTTCAGGGTTCTCGGCTGGAGACCTCTCTGGATGCACCAGGTATGCACATGGCCTTTAGCCAGAGCTGGCTGAAACCAGGGGTGGGCTGCAGTACACAGACTCTGGGAAGACTGCCTCTCTCTCTCTCTCTCTCTCTCTCTCTCTCTCTGTGTGTGTGTCTTTCCCACTCATAGAAGAAAGAAATAAGCATTAAAAATTAGCATGGGGGGGGCAAGAGGTGACATGGAGATAAAGCACTGGATTCCACATGGCTGACCACAGTTCAAGTCCTGGCCCTGGTGGCTTAGAAATCACACTGTGTACATCTAGGGGTGCCCAAAATCTTGAAAGGAGAATGAAGAAGAAAGAACTGTAATGTGGCCATCCTCCTTGGTAGGTGATTTCTCACTGTCCCCCTACTTTCTCCAGTGAGTACACACGCCCTGTGGCAACATTCTTTAAAAGAGAAAGAGTTCTCAAATAATTTTAATAAATTTAAGAACACGATCACTTGTAGGACAACCTGGCTCATCAAGTGAAAACAAAAACCAAAATAAATCTTACAACAAATGGAAAACTATTATGATAAAACAGACGAGAGAGAAGGTAAAGAGTTGAGAGACAAAACCCAAGAAATTCATGCAAGCAATAACAGATGGAGGAGCTGGAGAAGAGTCCATATTATGTGCAAAAGTATACAGAGTTTCAAAGTTAAGGGGAGAATTGAATAATAACAATAAACCAACAACAATAAGAAAAAAGTGAATAAAAACAAAAATATACGATAAATATTAAAATTAAAGAAGAGATCAGATAAAGCATTATCTTAAATGTGAAAGATATGAATTCTCTAATTAAAATATACATATTATAAGATTATGTCTAAATAATACACAAAACACAGCTATTCAGTATTTAAAAGAAACGTATTTAAAACAAAATTATCAAGAGAAAATGCAAGTAAACAGAGTAATAACACATATAAGTGGCATTTAAGGTTCAAAGAATTGAAGAAGATAAAATTGAATTGTATTTCATAATAAAATTCACAGTTTATGGGAAATAATAAACACTTATACAACTGTGTATTGAACAAAATAGCAGGAAAATACATAAAGCAAACTCTGTTACAAATGCAAGAAGGACATAATTAAAATTAGAAGAGAAGGCTAAAATATCTTTCCCGTCTTGGATATATCTAGTAGGCAACAAATCAGTAAGAGTATGTAAGAATTGGATTTTTAAAATCTGTAAACTTGGATACACACACACACACACATGCAGGTGCATTGATATACAGTCTTCTATCCCTCAAATAGAAATATTTTTCCCTTATTGGGACCAGCAGGTGGTGTGGTGGTTAAGGCGCTGGACACTCTCACATGGCTGATCATGGTACGAGTCCTGGACCTGGTGGCTTACTTTCTCACTTTCCCTCTTTCTCTCTGGTCAAATTAAAATGAATGAATGAATAAATAAAATTAAATAATTAAAAAAATATATTTTCCCTTATTTCTATGAAACAACAACAAAAAAACGGAATCATTTTCTTGCCATATAGAAACTCCACAAAATAAAAAGTAGAAAATTACATGCGACATCCTCTGATTAGAAGTCATTAAAATCAGGTATAAATAATAAAAATGACCAAACCTTATTAGTTCACTAAAAATTAAGAAACAGAGCCCAGCCGTGGTGTCACAAGTGGTGGGGAACCTTCTATGACAGGGGAAGCCATGTGGGGGTTCAGATCCTGAGCCAACCTGAGCCCCCAAGGTATGTCTGTGGCCCTGGCTAGAAGACCCGGGGAGGAAGTGTAGCCATGTGACAAAACCCTTTGGGGAATGACCCTCTCTATATACAAAATAAATAAACCATACAATAAAGAAATTAAGAAGCATCCCTACATAATCTGTAGATCAAAGATGAAATCATTAGAAAATTACAAAGTACTTTGAAGTAGTTGAAAAAGAATATGCCATACTGATAAACTATGAGAAATGGTGAAACTGTGTTCAGAAAACAGGTAGAATTTAATTGTTTTAATGTTAAAGAAAAAAGAAACGATTACACATAACAGTAAAAAAAAAATGAAAAGAAGTTGATGAAATGAAGAGTTGAGACTAGACTAGCAGGTGGAGTGCTGATTAGGGTGATGGATCCCATATGGCTGACTTCATGGTTCAAGTCCTGGATACAGTGACTTGAAAAACATGCCAGGTGTGTACACGCTTACCCGAAGTCCTGAGCGGAGGGAGGAGAAGGACTTGTGTGAGCAGCCATGCTAGGGAGGGGTTTCTCATTTCCCTCGCTGGTGAGTGCACACATCCGACAGCAAAACTCAAATAATAAAAAATGAAGAAAAGAACCAAAATGAATGAAGCAGCACTTATTTATATCACCAAAATCTATTTTTTGTCATGATAGAAAAGTGGTTAAACTTCTTGTTATTCTAGTAAAAATGTAAGAGCAAGAGAGAGAGAGAAAAAATTAAGAGAATGGACACATGGGCATGGAAAGGGAGAACGAAAGTCAGGCCTGCCATTCTACGGTAACGCATTCCACACTGAAGAAATCCATGATTATCTTATGAAAATTTCAAATGCCCACCCCAACAAGCTACAGAAACAGAACACTTGCACAGAATAATTAACACAGAAACATAGGTCATTCCTGTTTAGCTACATGACTCTTTCAAAAGCTGAATAAGGGGGCTTGCAACCTGAATAGCTTTGGCTTTGGGAGTTGAGTTGGTCTGCGATAGCTGTCGTCCTGCATACAAATAGTCTGCCACTTAACTGAAAATGGGAAGGTCATAAAACCCTGGATTCGAGATAAAGTCAGTAGTTGTAGCTCTTCAAGAGAACGTCTACAAAAGGGAATAAACAAACGTAAAAATAAGTTCCAATTAGAAATAACTAAGCTATCGTCCTCACATTTCCGGTTTACTTACGTTTAGCTGAGATGAAGTTGCTGTTCAGTCGTTAGTCCAAATCTATGTTGGTGTAATTTAAAATAGCTTATTTTGATGCTATGTGGGAGGGGATTTTTATCATCCCATGAAGCAGACGTACTGGCTTGCACTGAGTAGCTAAACACATGCTAACATTTCTCTGTGCCATGCCCAGTCCACAGCTGAATTAAGCTGTAGGCGATTCATTCTAGAAAAATGTAGTCTAAATACTATTATTTATTACTGGAACAGAAAGACCTGGCACAGCATGTAAAATGGTACACCTATATTACTAGATTGGTACCACATTATAAAAAAGAAACTTTATTCGGTAGTTTGTATTTTCTCTTACTGAGAACCTAACTCAAATAGCTATTCAGTGCCTGCTCGAAGTCACCAAGCAGCCATTACGGTAATAGTAGTTCAACACTAACACTGAAGAAAATATGTGGTCTTTACTACGCCTTGAATAATACATTCTAAGGAAGAAAACATTAAAAAAGTACACACTGTGCAAAAATATGCCTCCCACATATTCTGGAATGTCAACACACAACAGTGCAGTTTGATTTATCTGTTGCCAAATTCAATTTTTTATATACGTGCTAATGCTTACCTCTGCTATTTAAAATATATTCCATTTATCACAGAAATAAATATATCGCACACACATATATATTTCTGTGATAAATGGAATATATATATATATATATGTGTGTGTGTGTGCATAATTTTAGGTTTTTTCTATAGGATGTGTGCAGCACCCAGAGAGAAAGGCAGAGTGAGAGTGAGAGAGTGGGAAGAGAAAGCACCCTCCAGGGATTACCCGGCCGTGCCACAATCCTTTCTCCTCCAGTCTCCAGTCAGGATTCTCGGCATGCACTCACACCCACTTGACATGGTTTCAAGCTGCTGGGTCCGGGACTTGAACTGCATAGCAGGCCATGTGGGATCCAGTGCCCTAACTTCCACACCACCTGCTGGCTCCAGCATATATATTTTTATGAGCTAACCCATTGGCATTGATGTTTTTCTGTATTACATACACTATAAGCATACAAACCAAATCAAAGGGATAAAAATAAGTAAAATATATAATAAATACAAAATAAATAAATAAGTAAAATCATAGATTAAAAAAAGAAAATTAACTTTATTTCAGGGCCTTGGCCTATTCCCACCCCCACTTGGAGATCACATTGCTCGAACATACAGTCCTGAGAGGCTCTTTACACATGACGACGTGGATGGCGCCATTTCCGTTTGAATTGCTGTTGTTCCTCCGCACGGTGGCAATACGATAGCCCAGAGCAGTTCGATCAGTCACTGAAGTGTCACAAGTGTCATACTCTGAACACTGCTTCTGACCACATACAGCAAGCTGATAAAAACGACAGATACCAAAGATTATCTGATCCTTTACAACCTATTATATACCATACATAAAGCATTCATTTATTTTTATTTTATTTCTCTCTCCTTTTGGAGAGGTTTTTGCTCCAGGGCGTTTGTACTCACTAGAGAGACAGAGAGAGACAGAGAGACAGAAAGTGAGAAATCTCACCCCCGCCCCCCTCCCCCCAAGGAACAGAAGAACGAGTAATCTATTTCAAAGAAGTAGTAAGAGATACTGACCACATAAAGGTAAGTATTTTGCAGTGAAAGTAGACCATTCTATTGTTTTGCTTTAAAAATCAATTTAAGACACAGTAATTAGTGTGAATTGACAGCCCTCAGAATGGGAAAATATTTTTGTAAATTATGCATCAGATAAGGGACTGATAACCAGAATACACAAGGAACTAAAGAAGATGATTGGAAAAAAGATGATCAACCCTATTAAAAGATGGGAAAAGGATTTGAAAAAAAAACACTCTCTAAAGATGACATATAAATAGCCAAAAGGCATATGAAAAAATGTTCAACATCCAAGTGTTGGTGGTGTGTGTTGATAAGTGCTGGTGGGGGGTGTGGTGAAAGGGGAACTCTCTTACACTGCTGGTGGGAATGTAAATTGGTCCAACCACTGTGGAGAACAATTTGGAGATTCCTCAAAAATCTACAAATAGAACTGCCATATGATCCAGCAATCCCATCCCTTGGCATCTACCCAAAAGACAGAAGAATTCTTCATTGGACAAGTGATTGCACATCGATGTTTATTGTGACACTTTTCACAATTGCTAAGACATGGAACCAACCCAAATGCCCCTGTACGGATGAATGGATTGAAAAACTGTGGCACATATATTCTGTGGAATACTATACAGCCATAAAAAAAACAACAAAACCCTGGCTTTTGACAGAAAGTGGAAGAATATGGAAGATGTACTGCTGAGTGAAGCAAGTCAGGAAGGAGTAACACTTTATGTCCCCACTTAATATATACTGAGTGTCCGTACTGTATAACTGAAGCTGACGGGCTAAAGGATGTACAAACACAAGAGATGGGTGTGAGTGCAGGATGTGGGGTGTGTGGAGGAGTGGGGCCTGGGGAAAAACATTTGGAGGAGGGATACAGAGACAGCATTGTTGAGACAGGGAGGCAGTATTGTTATATTTTGATCAACTGGACCAGGGAGAAATGTTCACATATTGAAATGATCACCTTGTAAGCTAAAAAATTTGATTGAATATATTAAAAAAATGTAAAAAATATTTTAAAAAATTCAAAAAAATTAATTTAAAATGTAGAATATGAAAACACTATTCCAGACATTTGGGTAATCTTCTACAATGATCCAGATGGTGCTCTATTAGAATTCTGCGTTATTTGTACAATACCGAACATCTTCATGTATGAGATGTTTAACAAGGAATAAGTTATTTAACATCTCACACTCATGTTTATTGTCTGCAAAATGGCAGTAAAAAGGTTTACTTGAAATATTTCTGAGATTTACTAAATGAGGTAATATATTTCAAATATATGTCAGCCTAACATACAGCTGACCTCTAGAAAGTGTTAAAAAGTGTAAAAGTGTCGAGTGCACCATTGCTCCACGCTGTGCAACACGTGTCCACTAGGGCAGGCTCACAGGCAGTGCTGACCTCTGACCTACATCCGGCTGTCCTTGGTGGATGTTTGCTGCCAAGGTCAGTTCTCTTAGCTGAGGGAGAGAAATGGGTCTTCTCTGAGGCATCCTTGCTAAGGTTACTAGAGGAAGCTACTCAAACACTACAGGGCTGGGGCCAATCGGGGACATGCTGGTTAAAGCACTAGCTCCCACATGACCCATCATGGTGAGTCCTGGTCCTGGCAGCTTGAAAATCACACTGGGTGCATGTGCCTGCTTGCCCAAAATCCTGAGAAGAGGATGGAGAAGGGATTGCAGCATGGCTATAACCCCCAGGGGCTGGGGGAGATTCCTCACTTTATCTCTTTTTATTTCCTGTCCAACAAGTGCATGTACCCTATGGTAAAAATCTAAAAGAGTAAGAAAAAAGTCACCTTCCAAATGTCAGAGGCATCAGACCCGTATCCTAACTCTCACGGCTGTAGTGATCTTATAATCCCCAAGCCAGGTGGCTTCTACCTCTTCGTCACCCTCACTTATGCCATCAAAATTGAAGGTAAGTACTTGACGCATATCTACGAAACTAAAATTTCCACCAGGGAAAGACAGAATATGCTCCCAAAAGAATTGAACAATTTAATCCTCAACTCTAAAGGCAAAACTTGGTAACAACTTTGAAAGCTGAAGTTTCTCAAACATGTAATAAAAATATTATGATCCTATTCGCTTGGCCAATCCAGTGCAACAGAAGATTTTTGGAAAAAGAAAAATCAGAACTTAGATCTCTAATAAATAAAATACTGGGAACCAGCAGTTAGCGTAATGGCTATGTCGCTGGACTCCCAGGTAGTCAACCGCAGTTCGCGTCCCGGACCTGGTGTCTTAAAACTCACACCAGTCGCGTGTGCGTGCATGCCCAAGATCTCGAGAGGAGAATGGAGGAGAAGGGATTGCGGCGTGGCCATCCTCCCTGGGGGGTGATTTCTCGCTTTCTGTCTCTATGTCTCTCTGTGTCTGTCTGGCGAACACATGCGCCCTATAGCAAAAACCTCTCAAAAAAAAATGTAAAAAAATTTTAAAAAAAGAAAAGAATAAAATACTAAACATTCCTCCTCTTTCAGGCCCTAGAGTCCATTGACATACACTGTCATCTTACAATATTGGAATTTGAAAAATAATCTTGAGATAGAATAATGAAGTTTTGTTTAAAGGTCATCTGGATATTTATGTCTACAAGGGAGGAGTCTTAGTGTTTACGGTTATTGAATTTTTTCATTTTTTCACACCTGGCAGTGAATGAGTTTGACTAAAGAGCCAGTTTTCATACAAAATCATTTTTCATGGCAAAGAAGGATCATGGTGTTTCTTCTTCAACTGATGGACCATCTGACTATAAACACAAACTCTACGCACCATTGTACGATTTGAAACATTTTTCCATTTATTTCTAACATTTGAAAAACATTTTAATAGCCTGTTAAAAGCTCCAGGCATTTTTAAAGTATAGGTCTTCATTTACTTCTGGTTTAAACTATTTCACAAGACATGTTTTTACATTTGTTTATTTATTCCATTATGCCACATGCAAACATAAACTTTTTGATCTACCTACGTTTTCTGTAAGTCAAATGCAGGCTGATGCCCCTGTTGACCCATCTGTATGAGTTGGTGTGTCCAGAGACATACAAGAACAGCAGTCAATGATGACTCGTTATGAAAATCCCCTTGTCTCTTAGTTCCATTTTTCTCATTGCTTGTAATTGCTCCAGAGTACTTCAATCTTTTTTTCTCTTTTTTTCTTTTTTTTTAAAGAGACTTTTTTCTATATGATTCATGTGCTCACTTGAAACAAAGAGAGAGAGACAGAGAGTAAGAAATCACCCCCTAGAGGCAATGGCCATGCCTCAATCCCTTCTCCTCCATTCCCCTCTGGGGCTTTTGGGCACACACACATATACACCTGCCATGAGTTTCAAGCCACTGGATCCAGGACTCAAACAGTGGTCAACTACATGGGAATACAATGATGTAACCATTGTGCCACCTGCTGGTCCTGAGTATCTCAATCTTTAATGCTTGTTTTTAATCTGCCTTCTCCCGGAATATCTCTGAGACACTCCACTCATGTGGTTCTTCTCTTTTCTCTTTTCCTCCTGCAACTAATACCTTTACTGAAATTCCTGAATACACCCATAAATTGCCTCAGGACAAAACAATTTATGGCTATACAACCAACAATACTCCATCTGTCTGGACAGAGAACTACACTGAAACACTGGAAGGACGTTTTACATGCTAGCTGCTCCTTCAGTATAAAATCCCAGTGGAGCAATTCTGGGGAATAGTTTGTCTACCTTAGATTTATGCAAATCAATACACCTAAATTGCGGTGTTTGGAAATTCACAGTAATATGTAAACACATGTATTGACAATGTGCCTGGAATCCAGATACATTGTTTGAGCTAGGAAGGTAAAATCCATTTACGCTGCTGTTCTTCTCTGCTAAAGTCTTGGCCTTATTTTGGTTGAACTATTGCAGTAGCCACCTATCTGTTCCCCTCCTACTATCTCATTGCCTTCTTCCAATCTCTTTTCCATGTTGCTATGTAGATCATGCCAAAATATAATTCTGAACATTATTCCTTCAACAGACTCTTACATCTACTATAGCAGTCTCCAGCATGTTGTACTTGGAATCCAGGGAGTAAGCACCTACTAAGATGCACATTAAATAGATGTGAAAATGTTATTTTTTTAGAATAAAAAAAGAAAATATATTGGGTTGTCAGGAAATTCATGATGCATTTTTGCATAGAAAAACGTGTCGAAAAATACATCATGACTTTACCGACAACCTAACTAAGGTTTATTATTACTAACTTTTGGTTTTACCTGACATACATATATGATTCTACAACCATTTTACCTTCCTCATCTCCTGCCTAATTTTAATATCTTCTGCATTTTTATGAACAACTAATACGAAATTATCATGTCGTTAAATGTTTCTTAGCCTTCGTTCATGCTGTGCTTTTCTGTCCACAAGCAGGTTTCTCCCAATGCCTCTGTATTCGGCTCAAGAACATACTCTGTTTCCCGAGTTGCCTTCTTAATCAGGCAAGGAGAGTAGCAGATCCTTTAAGACCTTGACATCCCTTGCATCAGCATTTTACAGGACACTGAGCATACTTTTGATTAGATTATTTTCATGATTTCTGTTCCTTCTCGAGTTACTGGTTCACGTATTTCTTTTTCTTTTCTTTTTTTTTTTTTTTGGAGAGGTTTTTGCTATAGGGCACGTGCGCTCACCAGACAGACAGAGAGAGACATAGAGACAGAAAGTGAGAAATCATCCCCCGGGGGGATGGCCACACCGCAATCCCTTCTCCTCCATTCTCCTCTCGGGATCTTGGGCACGCACGCACATGCGCCTGGCGACTGGTTCACGAATTTCTTCTAAGTATTGGCCATTTCTTTTACTTTCTGTATTCAACAACAAAAATATCTGCAATATTATTGTACCATATTTTTATATTACTACAGCAAATCTACTTCCATCTTTTCTAATATTTGTTCATCCCCCTCTTGCCGATTTACTCAGTTCCATCAGAGAGTTGCATATATATTTTTTCACTTTTATCTAAGAGTTAACTTTAGGACTTGTTAAGCTTTTTCATGGTAGGTTTGCTCCACATTGTATTACCTTTCATTCCTATCTCTACTATTGGCTTCTCTTTATATCATTCAAATTTGTTCCATTTTCTTCCCCCTATCATTGTGGATGCTTTACTTGTGATTTTTTTAAGACTTCTTTTCTAGGGCTATATGTATATATATATTTCCTTCCTAGTGATTTTTTTAAACCTGAATTGCACACGTTTTGTTGAATTTATTCTTACTATATCCATTTCTAAATAGTTTTTCATTTCCAACAGAATGTAACACATGGATAACTTAGAGTGTATTTTTACATTTCTCAATAATAGAGTTTTTAAAATTTATTTTTAAAGAAATCTTTTGTTATGGGTTAGAAAATGTGGTTTGTTTAACCTTGTTTAATCTTGATTGAGAAGGTTGACCCGCTTTGTCGTTTTAATGTGGTCAGTCCTCGTAGTGCTCCAAGTGCTTAAGAAATTTGTGTACTTTAACTGTTACATGCAATCAGACTTCCTGTGTTGCTCAAATCTTCCCTACTTACTGCCCTATTCTATGCTTGATCTGTAAGTAAATACAAGAGCCGTATAGGGTCAACAGGTGGTGTAGTGGCTAAGGTGCTAGACTCCCACATAGCCGTAGCCGAAGTCCCGAACCTGGCAACCTGAAAATCACACTGAGCACATGTGCTTCTGTGCCCATAATCTCAGGAGGAGACAGGACTGTGGCATGGCTATCCCCCTGCACAGTGATTACTCCTTTATCTCTCACTGTCTCTCTCTGTCTCTCTAGCAAGTGCAAATGCCTTGTGGCAAAAACCTTAAAAATTAATAACAAATAGGAGAGCTGTATAAAATTTTTTTTCACCCTGTTGCAGATTTGGCAATATTTTTTTAATTGCTCTGCCAATATTTCTTCCTAATAGAATAAAGTTATATAAATAATTTTAGGCTTTTATAAGGGGTTGATCCCTTCTCATGAGCCATTTATATCAATGAGAATAACCACTTTTTTTTTTCAATAATAATTCTATTCTCTATTTTCTGTTTTAAAGACCACTTTGACCGTATTTTTATAGCAGCACATAAACTTTTTTATTGCTGTTAGCATAGGTCTTAGTATTTTTGTTTCTAATTTTCAACTGGCCTGTTTTATGCAGCTCTTATAAACGCACATTATAAAACTCTTTTTCTCTTTAGTATAAAATAATCATTACTTTAATTGTAGACTTTTTCTCATTGTTTTATGTTTACTTCTTTGACTTTTTTCATGTTTCATAATTTCTCTTCTTGCATGTCTTATTTTGGAAAAAAAATATTACTTTCACTAGTGATTCTTTTCCACCGTTTTTAAAGTTATGTATTTTATTTCTATCATTTCAATATTTATCATAGAAACCTTAGCATTCATATTTAACTTAATGTTTCAATAAGTTCAGGAAATCAGAATTATTAAGGTATGGTTATTTTCTTCTTGATTAATGTCTTCATGATGTTATTAATACATTCATTTTCTCACTCCAAAAATTTTTGTGGTTTTATCACAAAATCAATGTTTGTTCAAAAAACACTTTAAATTTTAAAAAATATATTTAACACTGTTTTACACACCATTCTCTGCTCCTCAGAACTTTCTTCCAAATCTCATTGGCTTTTTCTTGACATTTAACCTTTGGAAGTTATTTTAGTAAAGGTCTATTCATAGTAAACACTGTCAGCTGTAATTTTTTTTTCTATCCTTTCATTTATCCTTCATTCCCACAAGACAGCTGGAAATGCCATTTTAGGTTTATGATTATTTTATCTCAGTAATTTAAAGACAGAGTAATTTAAAGATTTTAAAATATTCTCACCAGAAAAAAATGTTAAGTAGACGAGGTTATGCACACAAGGGGAATTCGAAAAGTTTATCGAAAAGTATGTGTTTATTTTCCTGCAAAAAAATTTGAATCCATAATGCATAGTTTTTTGTAGTATATATTTTCCATGAACTTTTGAAGACCCTCCTATGTTAATTAGCTCAATTTAGCCATTTTGTGATATATACATGTTTCAAAACGTCATGTAGTACACTCCAAATAAACAGAATATTTACTTGCCAATTCAAAAATAAATTATACAAGAATGACACGATCTTCAGATTCAGAAGTCTAGCTCATTCAAGATATGATTTTAAAAATCCTCAGTGGCAAACTACAGTACCAATGTAGAAATCAAAGAAAACCTCAAAAGAGAAGAAATATTACACACACACACACACATATATACACACACACACACACAAACACACACTCACAAAGGGATGAGGTTTAAATTGACAACTTAATTTTATCTAATTTTGTTTTTTTTTTCATTTTTGCCATAAAGCATATATGTTCACTAGAGAGAGAGAGACAGAGAAAGGCAGAGATAGGAAAAGTAAGAAATCACTCCCAGTGGGAATGGCCATACCCCAATTCCTTCTCCTCCATTCTCATCTCAGGATTTTGTGCATGTGTACACATGCCTCCAGCATGTTTTTCAAGCCACCTGGTCTGGTACTCAAATCATGGTCAACCATGTGGGAGTCCAGCACCTTAACCACTATGCCACCTAATAAGCCTCCTTTCAGGACCACTTTTAGAAAAACATTTAGTTTTGGATTTTTTCTACTGAAAGTAGTTTGAATTCTGGCTTTCAAAGATATTGCTATGGTTTGAATGTTTCTCCAAAATTTACGTTTTGAGATGTGGTTATGAAGGAATTAAGATGGTGAAAACTCAGTCTGACTAGGATGCTGAAAGGGAGGCCTTCAGGAGGTGACTGATTAGGATTAAGACCATTAGGGCAGGATCCCAATGGTTCTCTCTTGGTGGGCTTATAGAGAGAGGGAATGAGACCAGAATAAAGTCACGTGGATACAAACACATGCTCTGGCTCTTCTCTGCACTCTAATGCAGTGGAAAGACTCTCAGCAGATGCAGCCTATGGAGCTTAGACCTCCAAATCATGAGCTAAATAAAACTCTATTCTTATAAATCAACAAATTTGAGTATTTTCTATTACAGGCAACAGAGAAATCTAGAATGTGAAATTGGCATGATGAAGTGCTATTTTTCTAAAAGTAAATACCTAAAAAGATAAAAGTGCTTTGGAACCTGATAATGGGCAAAGGGTGAAAAAATTTGGAGGAAGAGTCTAGGAGAAGCCTGGATTCTGGTGGAGGTGCAGAAGAACAATCTATAATGAAACATAACTTTTAAAAGACTGGTTAAATTATAGTGGCCAGAATGTGACATAAATATGTATAGTAAAGGGATGTCCTGAGGAGGTTTCAGGGGAAAATAAAGAATATTTTATTGGAAATTCTAAAAGAAAAATGAACTGTGTTTGCTGAGTTTGGCTTAACTGTGTCTTTTCCATAAAGTTTTGCAGCATTCTACACTTAAGAATGGTGATTTAGGGAACAGCAACTGGCATAATGGCTATGTCGGTGGACTCCCATGTAGTCAACTGTGGTTCGAATCCTGAACCCGGTGGCTTAAACTCACGCTGGGTGCATGTGCGTGCGTGCCCAAGATTCCAAGTGGAGAATGGAGGAGAGGGGATTGCAGCATGGCCATCAACGCTGGGGAGTGATTTCTCTCTTTCTGTCTCTCTGTCTCTGTCTTTCTGGCAAGCGCATGTATCCTATAGCAAAAACCTCTCCAAGAAAAAAAAAAAAAAAGAATGGTGATTTGAATTCTCTTAGCATAAGATAATTCTAAAAGCCAGCAGCTGCATCATGATTATTGTTAACTGTTTTTAATAAAATTAACAAGAAATGGGATGAGTTAAAGAACTGAAGGGAAAGCAAAGTAGAAAGATTTAGAAAATTCCCACCCTAGCCATGTGGAAAGGAATGAAAAAGTGCAGTTGGCAAAGAACGTTGAAAGTGTGGTTGTGAGAGGGGTTGCTAAATATTACCACTAACAGAAGGGATCAGATGATAATTGTCCACAAAATGGGAGAAAAGCCTTAAAGGCATTTTAGATATCTTTGAGGCTCCCTTCTTATTAGAGGCCCAGAGGCCTTGCAGAGAAGAAAAATTTTCCTGGACTAGCTCAGAGTGGGCTCATTGCCCTGATCCTCTATTGGACTCTGCTCCCCACATCTCAGGAAAGCATTCCTCAGCCCCAAATGAAGCTTGACCTGCCATTACAGTTACTACCCCATCCACTACTCTAGAACTTGCCAACAAATTCTGATGGCATGTATGTGGAAATAATTTTGTGGGCTCATGTAATTCAAGATCTGTGGAGGCATGGAGGCCTCCATCTAGCTTTTGAAGACTGTCTGGAATGGAGGATCTTGGAAGAGACTTGTCACAAAATCACGGCCATTGAAGAGATCTTCAATTAGGTCAAAGTCAACTGGAAATATGGGATTGAAGGCATGTGGAATAATGGAGTTAGAGCCACCACAGAAGATCCTCATCCTCTCCAAAAAAAAAAAAAAAGAACCACATGAAGGCACAGACTCATGGATAGCTTCTCTGCTTTCTTTTGGCCCTTGTGATGTGACACCTCATGACACTGCAAGAAAGCCACTACTGTGGTCTTTGGACCTTAAATCTCTAAACTGTAAGTTAAATAATCCTCAATTTTGATAAATTACTCAGACTCAGGAGTTTTTTGCTATTAACAACAGAATGTACTAGAACAATAATAAAAATATACTTACGATTAGAAATTTCTACAGATTATTTTTCTCCATCTATTGAGAGTTAAGACTGAGATATTCATCTTATCTGTGTCTTAACTTTGTCTACTTTTTTTCCTATTTGGTATAGAATGTGTACTCTTTCTGGAAAGATGAGAGAGAGAAAGAGAGAGAAAGAAAGTGAGAAAGCATCTCCCAGTGGGGGATGATTACACCATAATCCCTTCTCCTCCATTCTCCTCGTGGGCCCCCACACACACTTGGGATGTTTTTCAAGCTGCCAAGTCCAGGACACAAACTGCACAGTTGGTTATGTGGAATCTTGGGGCCTTAACCACTATGCCACTGAATGATCCCAATTTTGTCTACTTTTTATTTTTTATTAGTATTTTTTTATTTTTCCTTCACCATTTCCATTCTTTCCAAGTTTTATTCAAACAAACAAACAAACAAACAAACAAAAGGGGTCTGTGTGGGGGTGATGAAGAGGTCCATGACGGTAACCGTCATCCTCACAGTGAAGTACCCGGGTGGACAGGAAGGACAGGGACCCAGTTCAGCATGTGTGTCCTGTTTCTCCACTGCACGCTAACAAACGAGCAAATCCTGCCCAGTGTGGAGGAGTAGGACGGTTTTTACACCGAAATGGTGCCCCAATGAGTTAGAAAACCCCCGACTTTGTCTCCTATTTATCCTTTTCTTTCTGTTCTTTTTCTTTCTTCTCGCGTTCAGCTTTGGCTTCTTCTTCCTCGTGGTTTTTGATCAACTGCTCCACCTCCTTCTGTTTGAGAACTCTTAGCACGGTCTTTCCATTCGCTCTTGTCAGCGTGACCACTTCCACTTTTCCCGCAGTTTACTCACATCCATGGCCTTATTTAGTACTTTGGCAGCTAATGCAAGTGCCGGTTCCAAAGGCATTCCTCCTTCTTTGTAATCTTGCTTCGGCATCCACACGGCTGCGGCGCTGTTATTTCCAATGCACGTGGCTTTCCAGCCCCCATCATTCCCACTAGGGTCACTCTGTTAGAGCTGAGAGCCATAGTGCTTGTCCCAGCCGATGGACAGCAAAGAAACAGCGAAGGGACGCTTTCCTCCGAACTGCGCGTAACCCACTGCTCTCGAGGGGTGGGCTCTTGATACCTCCAGTCGGTACCTTTGAGCAAGGAGCCTCCGTTCGTTAGTCAGGACGCTGGCGTCAGAGGTGATGCCTGCCACACTGCAAGCCACGCCCTCGCTGAGTTTAGACATCTTTTCAGAGAAAGACTTCATCAAGAAGCTTGAGGATGTTGCATCTCTCAGCTGCAAGCAAAACCCCATCGTTTGCTGAAATTCCCAAACAGGTGCCTGCATGTCCAATGGCTTCCATGGCATATTCGACTTGGTATATAAGCGACCTTCTGGAGAAAATATAGTGGTCCTGGAGTCATATCTTCAAGACATGTCTGCTGAATTTTATATAATTGAGGAGGGGAGACACTGAAGAGGCGTGAGCCACACGGAGCGCTTTACTGCACGAAGAGAAACCAGCAGCACACGCCCAGCATCCACCAAATATATCTATTTTTTATTATTTAAAGAATAAATTTTGAGAGACTTTTGCTATAGGGCACATATGCTTGCCAAAGAGACAGAGAGAGATGGAGAGACAGAAAGTGAGATATCCCCCCCCACCAACCCAGGGGGTGGCCACACCACAATCCCTTCCTCTCCAATCTCCTCTCAGGATCTTGGCCACGCACACACATGTACCCAGTGTGAGTTTTAAGCCTCCAGGTCCAGGATTTGAACCATGGTCAATTATATGGGAATCCAGTGGCATAACCACTATGTCATCTAGTGGTCCCTTGTTTACTTTTTCTGAATTACAACCAATGAATATGATAATCCACAGCCCTTGTCTTCATCCTAATCTGCTTCTGCCCTTTTTGGCCTTTTAAACTCATCAGGGATAAAGAAGTAACATTCCTAGAACAATGTCCCTTATGACTGTCTTATTATTTCTGTCATTCCCTTCAATTTCTGTCATTGTTTGCCAGATTTTTTTTTTTTTTTGGCCAGAGGAACTTTTTAAATTTCTGCAAACATATAAATCTCCATATTGCAAAAAGTACTTTATCTAGAAGATTTTCTTTACATTGGTGTAAAAGATGTCATTGTAGACTTTCTCATGCTTCTTTGTGCTTTGCTTTTATAAAAATGCATGTCCACTTAAATATCCTACACATGCATTGAACACGCTGCTTTAAAATATTGGTTCCCTGCAGCCATACTGATTGGTGCATACCTTTATCCTTTCCTTTATAATCATAAACATTTTAGAACTCTGAATCGCAAGTTCAACCTGCTACATACTAACCACTGCAGAATTTCTCCTGAGCTGCTAGATTAAATGATCCATTCATTTGAATATCAGAGAGCAAAGCCAACACATGCTCTCTCCCCTTCACTTGTCTTCATTTCAAAAATGCACACAAAAGCCTTTGATTCAACATATTATTTGACTATACATGGTCCTAGACACAGTTTTACCTTCTTAAGAACATGCTTTAAGATAGTCAGTGATCATAATAAACACTGATGGAAGGTATTTGTAACTGCTTTTCATTTTACAGCTTTTGTTGCCATCTAGAAGAGGAACTGGCTGATTTTC
>NW_006159861.1:685153-712141 GCF_000334495.1 Tupaia belangeri chinensis | reverse complement strand
AGATGGAGTTGTCTACAGTGTTGGTGGCTATGTCAGTGAGGGGTCAGCCTGGAAGCACAAGCCACCCTGGGCTGTATCGTGTAAGATAAGCGTAACGTTGGGATTTAGATGCTCACACCATCTTGGGAAGGGATGAAGGAATGAAAATGAGGAGGATGTTTTCAGGAAGTACAGTTGCCCCAGGGAAGCTTCTGGGGATGGTCTCAGCTGCCTGAAGAACAGGAGTGAGCAATTCTCAGGCAGAACCCTGGAACCCCAAAAGCAGCAAGTGATGGTATCATAGACCGGAATATCGTCATTGATAATGCTTGGAAGCCTCTGGCGAAACCCCATATCTACTGTCAGCAGTATTTTAGCCCAAAGCAGCCTCCGGAAAAAAATGGCATCTTCTTTTCCACCTTCCAATTTGTATGTGATCCCAGTTGTTGCTGGAGTGAACCACGTCTTTCTGGTAATGGAGACTGGAAAACGTAGCTTACATATTTTGTCCTTCAGACAGGAAGATGCTTGGCAGAGGCCGTTGAATCATCAGAGAAGATCCACGTTGCTTCTGAGCACACGCGACTTCCATTACCATGTACCACACTTTCAGTGTTTAGCTGGTTTCCATGCTGTGGTGCTCCATCCAGCGCCTTCGCTGGGTCTGAGGGACTGCGACACAGTTACATGCTTCCCATCAGTAACTCTCAGTGCGCATTCTGCCGTGCCCAAGTTCAAACCTCCTTCATAAGGAGTCTCCTGTAACTGGTGATTGGCTGATGGAGAGATACAGACTCTACCCTTACCTCGATTTGTGGCATTAGACTGGCCAACCCCATAGGATTATCTGAAGCTAAATTTAGTCATATTCTTAAGTCTGCTTCTCCCTCTGCCCAACTCTGCCTTCCTGGCATCCTGGAGTTGTTTCTTGTCTCCTTTAACAATGTCTTAACAATACCTTCTGTTTCCATTTCAGAGTCTCTTCTAACAGATCCCACCTGAGGTGTGTGTTACAAATTTCAAAGTGGATACCATGAAACGTTTGTCATGTTGAAAAACTATAAATACAATTATTAGAGAAACACCATGTGTATTTGGAAAGGTAATTCAATAAATGCATACCAATAGCACCAAAGTGATTATAGACCCAAATATAAGTAATTCACTGCATATGTAGCGCTAAAATTGCTTCTAATGAACTACAAGAACCTGGAAATTTCTGATAGCTCTTTTTGGGTAACTTTAATATAATTTGCTTACTATAAACATTTATATCTCATTTCTTAGAAATAGCACATTTCCTTTAGATCTACTTGTATAGTGTGTAAGTATGTATCTCTTATTACGTGAGCTGGCTTCCACAACTGTCTGTAATATATACACATGCATTGAGCTATATATTATCACAACTCATCGTTGTTAAAGTGGCAGCCATTTATTAGATATTTTGTTGTTAAGTGGAAATAAAGAAATGTGCGTATACCTAGGTTTGCTTGGCATAGTCCAAGTGATAGTTAATCATTGCTAATTATCGTAGTATCTCCCTCCTTACCTTTATATGCAACCTGGCTTGAAAGATGTACTATATTTTCTTTTTTCTTTTTTTTTTTTCCTTTTTCGGAGAAAGAGTTTTATTATAGGGTGCATGCACTCGCCAGAGAGACAGAGACAGAAAGTGAGAAATCACCCCCTGGGGGGATGGCCACACCACAATCCCTTCTCCTTCATTTTGGTTTTGGGGCATGCACATGCACGCACTGGCCCAAGGTCTCATTGTTTCTCAGAGCTGATTAGTATTCCATAGTATATATGTGCCACAATATGATGACTGGATAGTTTTCAATCCAGTCATCAGTGTTTGGACACTCAAATTGGTTCCATGTTTTAGTAATTATGAAATATGCTGCAATAAACATGGATGTGAAGTGTTTTTCTGGCTGTTTTTGTATCCTTTGGGTAAATACCAAGGAATGAGATTACTGGGCTATACGGTAAGTAAGTCTGTAAGTTTTTAAGGAACCTCCATATTGTTTTCCATAGAGGTTGTACTAATTCACATTCCCACCCACGGTGTTTCGTCACAGCCTCGCCAGCACTTGTTTCCAATACAATATGGAGAGCCTTCTTATGCATTTTTCATTTATGGTCAGTCAAACTTAATCCATTTGATAGGTTGGAAAAGAAATCTTGAGTCAAAAAGAGGAAGTAAAAAAAAAATCAGTTTGCACACTTATATTTCCAGCAGGGCTAATCATGTTAGAAAGTCCACATTTCAAAGAGAAAGTAGAACAGAGAGAGAGAAAGAGAAAGAGAAGGCAGGACAGCACTAATCTGAAATGTTTTAGTAGTCAATTGGCTTTAAGTACAAAAAATAAAGAAAGAAAAGAGTAAAGCACTTCAACTAAAATAAGTTAGGATTGGTGTTTCTGCAGTAATGAAAAGAGGCCATGTCAGAGATCTATCTAGGCCTTTACTTTCATCTGCCATTCTTGAGCTGAATAATTATATATTCCTTTAGTTGGAAAATATGTGCTGTGCCAAAAAATTTAAATTAAAAGGACAAATGTTTGCATTGTTTGATTGCTAGAAGTTAATTTATAAAGACCCCAAATATTAATTTTAAGATAAATGGAATGCAATGTAACAGATTTAATTTGCAAGGATGCCTGGGGGCTCCTTTTTAAAACTGTTAAATTGAATGATTTGGCAAGTATTGCAAGTGGACAAATGTCTTGTGAAAAAAAAAAAATAAGAGGCTCCAAAGCAAGTAAAAACAGACTCATAAAATCCATATTCAGTTATCTGCAGAGAATTCCCAACTATAAATAAACCAACCGTGTGGTTTAAGTGCACAGTTACATAAAAATCTTCCTGGTCTGAAAAGTCAAAAATGACATCACTGTAATCCCAGACTCTAAATAATCTGAAGAGTGTGTGAGCTGTCAACCAACACAGGTGTCCAGAAGATGCCACAGAGCAGCGGTGCCGATCCTGCACGCTAGAGCTGAGAAAGACCATCAGAAAACAAGTGGCGCTCAGCCCATGGCCAGAGGTTTTCCAGCGAGGGCGAAGAGCTAAATCAGACAAGGGTAGGGCAGCAGTGCCCTCGCCCCACCATCCTTTCGTTCTCATGTCACAAACAGCACAGCTTCTCCCAAACCAATGTACCCAGTTAATCAGTCACAAGTCCTTGAAAACCTCTTTCGCCTAGATGGAAGAATAAAATCGTCAGAAGCCCTCTTCTCCAATTCCTGATTATCCAGAAACCACCACCTCTCAGTTGGTAATGCCTTCTAAAACACTACAAGGTTTGTCAGAAAGTAACAGAAATTCCTACAAACCAAACTCAGAGGAGGAGTATGACACTGTCACTGCTACTTCAACTAGTTTGGGCACTTTGGGTAGATGAAATAACAAAAAAGAAAGAAAGAAAAGAGTTAAAATGAACCCACAGATTTAAGGAATTAGTTCAGGTTCATGCAAAGTTAGTAGTTGGCACTGCCAACAGATTGTTGCCCTCAGGAAAAGGGTGTTCTAAATTTAAAAAAAAAAAAGTCACCATCAATGACTTAAGACGACAAGCAAGCAAGTCTTGAGCTAAGCTCTGGTCAAGGAAAAATATCTCCCTTGAGAATTCAAAATCTTAGGTCCGCATTTGTATAATTTGCAGATGTGACTTTATATAAATTATGCTAGGTCACCCAAAAAGAGAAGTTAATATAAAAGGTTAGTAGCAGCAAAATCTATCCTCCGGAAAGTTGTGAACGTAAAATAGGCTTCATACTATTTCCACAAAGTAAATCTGTATCTATTTCTAAATATCAATAAATACAAATATAAGGAAATAAGTTGCAGTAGAGTCGCCAGACAAAATAAATGTCATAGCCTGCAGACAATGGAATAATCAATCGCATGCCAGATTAAGAGGTGAAATAATGAAGTGACTAATAGTATGACTTCTGTGATCATCTGACCGCAGCTTGAATCTTTATGACTAACTTTATGACACTGGATAAGTTGTCCAAGTTCTCTGTGTCATAATTTTGTACGAGTGGAAGAAGTTGTTATAAATTAAATGATTTCATATGTATAATATGCCCCAAACAATGCTTATTACAACTTAACTTCTATATAAATATTACTACTAATAATAACTATAATAAAAGATTAAATGAAAGCATCATAAAACTATTGCTATAAAAGAAGACTAATTAGATTTTAACTCAATTCAGCTTCTATAAATTGACTTGCTAAGTATTTTAAAGAAAGGATGTTTGAGTCTATCACCATGAGGGACACTGATTCTTAATTTCCACTTCTTATAAAGTATTCATTAGGTTTTGCTACCAGGGTTATACTGACCTCATAAAGCGAATAAGGAAGTGTTTCTCCCTCCTCTGTTTCTAAAGAAGTATAATATTTCCCCCTACATGGTGGAAGAAGCTCATAAGTAAAGTCATGTAGGCTCTGAGTTACCTTATTGGGGAAATTTTAGATAATGACTTTAATTTAATAGAAAATAATTAAAATACATAGATATTTGTATTTTGTAGTTCATCTTCTGCTAGTTTTACTAACAGCATATGTGAGGAAATTTGTTTTATTTTCCATTTGTATGTTTATTTCTGTTGTATGGTTTTTGGTTTTTCTTCATTTTTGTTTTTAAGGTTTGCTATAAGATGTATGTGCTCACTGGAGAGAGAGAGAAAGAGAGAGGGAAAGTGAGAAGGCACCTACAGGGGGGATGGTCACATCATCCCTTCTCCTCAATTCTTCTTTCTGGTTTTGGGCACCACAGACATGTACCCTGCATATTTTCAGGCCCAGGGTTTGAACCATGTGGTCAGTCAGGTAGGATCCAGGCACCTAACATGTTGTTGTTTTTCAATAAATCTAAGTTTTGTCTAGGAAAGTTACTCTAAGGAGACACGTTTCAACAAAATTCTTTTTCCAGAAACAAGCTTATAAATTAAAATTAAAAATTAAATGAACTAATTCTTTAGATTTACATTCTTTCTTCCTTCCAAAAGGGAGAAATACCAAATGAAAGATGAAAAGGATTTTCATGCAACGTGGCCCCCTGGCTACTATTTTACAGGAATCTTACATTTAAATTTCACAAATAAACAAGAACCAAAATAAAATAAAAATCTGTTTGCATGTATTACAAAGTAGAAAACAAATAATGGTTAAGTGGATGGACACTAAGAAAAGGAGAGGACTCAGAAAGGAAAGTGCTCACGCGCTCCACTCGTCTTGGATTTCTATGACCTCTGGAGCCCAAACCAGAAACGAAGGCCTGGATTGCTTTAAGTGGAGAATCTAAACAGACGCTCTGTTTGCAAAGCTGGGGCCAGAAAGGATTCCTTGCTCAATTTAAAATGTAACTAAAATCCACAACTACCATATCCATGCCCCGCCATGAAACTACAAAGAAAAGTAATGCTCGCAAACCTTAGCAGTAGACTCGGGGAGAAAGGAGCCTGAAGACTGGCCACGCACTGGCCCTCCTTAAGCTGATGGTTTTCAAAATTCAATGCTAGTCAGTGTCATATGCAGGTAAGATTAAATCGGTCTGCAGCTGCCCACCCCAGAGATTATGATTCAGGAGGCCTACGAAGGACAGGAAAATCTGCATTTCTAGAAACTGCCAGGTGACGGTAGTACTGCTGGTTTTAGAATAGACCTTACAAATCACTACCTTACATTTCTCAGTAACAATTTTCACCACCTTGTACAAAAATGTTTAACCCGAGAAGTTAACTGAGTGATTTAGATAGGCAGTGCCTCCAAAGAATTTGTAGAAACAAATACTCATCTTGGAGGAGACCAAGGTCTCAAAGTTTGCCATAAATATAAGTCAACAGACAGACAATAGATCAAAGAAAAAAAAAATCCTTACTATGACCCAAGGAAATGTGATATAATGAATAGGAAAGAATAGAAAACAATAGGATAGCAGAAATATATCCCTAAAATATTAGATAATAACGTTACAAGAAACTTTAAAATAGGAACCAGCAGGTGGCATTGTGGTTAAGGAGCTCCACACTCCCACATGGCCTACCGTGGTTCAAATCCCAGACCTGGTGGCTTACTTTCCCACTTTCTCTCTCTCTGTGTGTGCACGCACACATGTGTGTGTGTGTGTGTGTGTGTGTGTGTGTGTGTGTGTGTGTGCCTTTCTCTGGTCAAATTATAATAAATGAATGAATATATGAAATTAAATAAATAATTATTTTTAAAAAAGAAACTTTTAAAATCATGGTGATTGACATGCTTGAATAAATACAGATTTGAAAAGAGCATGAACAAGAAATTATAAGAAAGTTCAAGATTTGAAAACATAGCCCAATAACTTGCAACATTTTTTTAAAAAAACCTATGATAAATGGAATTAAGTTTTATACAAAATTACATATATTTAGAGAATTAATGAACTGGAAAATAAATATGAAGAAATTATCCACAGTGCAGAGATAAAATATACAAGAAAACCGAGAGGCTAAGCTAAACCAAGAACATGGGAGACAGAGTGGAACGTTTTAATGCAGAGATAATTACAATCCAGGAAAGACCAGAGAAATGGAATGCAGCAAAAGTACCACATAAAGCGATAATGGCTAAAATATTTGCACACACAGAAAGAGACATGACTCCATAAATTCAACAAGACTAGAGAGTGAGGATAAATAAAATGAAATTCATACCTAGACATAGCATAGTAAAACTGTTAACACAAATGGAAGTATTTTCAACAATCAGAGAAAAAAAGACAGTCTTGGAAGGAACAAAAATGAGATTAAGGAGTTTCTCAAGCTTGGTACACTAGGTCTCTAGCAATTCCTCAAAACTAGAATCTAACTGTTCTTATCAGTATGTGATTCCAGCAGCTATGGTTCAGGTCAGAATTATAGGACCTAATATATTTGTAGGTTTTTATACCCAGAAATCCCACCAGGTTTTCAAGGTAAAGAGCCAAGGAAAATCACTTTGTGCCTCCAGCAGAGTAAGAACAAAAGTAACCATTTTAAAATATGCTTAGGATATTTTTCAAAACAAAAACTTTGTCTCTGAGGAAAAAGAATTTGCCAGTGTTTAATCTGAGGAAAGTGCAATTAAGCTGACTCAATCAGCCTGCCATTCTCATCCAAGTGGAAACCCACACACACACACACACACACACACACACACACACACTTAAGCTGACAAACATTTCTTCAGGTCACTGCCAAGGGTCTACAACTCACTAAAAGAGTGAGATTTAATCATAAGATTATAGAATGCTCCCTTTTGTCCCAAGCTCACCGCCACATCAAGTGTTCCTGTTCTAACAGTAGATTACATCATGAAGAGCTGAAAGTTACAATATAAGAAGTTCTCCTGGGCTCAGAGGTTCTTGGGAGAAAACACAGACACCAGGGAGATCTGTACCCTCAAGCAAGCATTTACAGCGACAGCAAACGTTGACAGCTCCTGGCCAGATCAACGTAAAATCTCACATAAATGCCTGCTTACCCGAGTTTCTGTGACCTGATAGATATGACTAGCTCTCAGCAAAAAATTGTGAGGCGTCCTAAAGGCATTAGATAAAGAAAACAAACCCGTATGAAGAGGTAAACCAAGGCTCAGAATAGACTCTTGGGACACCAATTTTAGAATTATAAGCAGAGAATGTAATATAACTATGATTTAAACGCCTACACGGCTAATGAAAAAAAGTTGACAACATGAAGAGACAAATGGGTAATCTAAGGAGAAGAAAACTCTAAATAATATTAATAGGCTAAAATCTAAAAACATTCTATCAGAAATGGAGAATTCATTTGATAGACACATCAGGAGATTGGATATGGCCAAGGAGACAATCAGTAAACATAAAGATATGTCAAGGAAAATTTCCCAAACTGAAATGCGAAGAGGAAAAGGGAGAAAGAGGAAGAACGAGAGAGAAGAGTAATAGCTGAGGATTTTTCAAAATTAATGGCAGATAGCAAAAATACTATATTTTTAATATTTATTAATTTGTTACTCTTCTTTGTTTTTTGAGGGATTTTTATTATAGGGCACATGCACTCGCTGGAGAGATAGAGACAGAAAGCAAGAAATCATCCTTAAGGGGTATTGGCAAGTTTCACTCCCTTCTCCATTCTCCTTTTGAGATTTTGGGCACACATGCACATGTGTCTGTAGGGGTGCTGGGATCAGAGTTACCAACAGACTTCTCATCACAAAGCATGCAGGCAAGAAGAGAGTAGAGTGAAATGTTTAAAGTGCCAGAAGTAAAAAAAAATACAGACCTGTAAGAATGACTAAAATCCAGAAAACTGACAGCACTAAATGCTACTGAGGATATGGACCACAAAATCTTTTATTTATTGCTGGTGAGAAAGCAAAGTAGTCCAGCTACTTTGGAAGACAGTTTAATGGTATTTTACAAAGCTAATTATAGTTGTATTATGAGATGGAACAATTATAATCCTAGATGTTTCTCAGTGCAGTTAAAAACCCAAGACCACACACAAACCTACACAGGAGTATTTATATCCACCTTATTCATAATTGCCACAAAGTAGACACGACCAAGCTTCCTTTCAATAGGTAAACAAATGATAGTAAAGCCATACATTGGAATATTTTTCTGAGTCAAGAGAAATGAGCTCTCAAGACAAAAAGATACAAAAATTAAATGCATCCTACGTGAAGGAAGCCGGTCTGTAAAGTCTGTATACTTCATGATCCCAATTATATGGTATTGTAGAAAAAGCAAAATAATAAAGAGCGGAAAAATAAACGTACACACACAGCGGTCACAGGGTTCAGGAGAGAAAAGAGGAGTAAATAGGTAAACCACGAGGGATTTATTTTTTAGGGCAATGAAACCATTCTGTACAATATTATAACAGTGAGTACATGCCAATATCCATTTGTCAAAAATCATGAAGCTTCATAGCACAAAGAACAAACAATTAATGCAATTTTTTAAGTAATTTAGGTTATGGGGGAATCTCAGGAAAGCATTCAGTCTATGACGAGAATCTGACTATTACAAATGTATGAAACCAACAAGCTGAAGGGGGAGAGGGAAACCTGGTCACCTAAATAACGTTAGAAATGAGTGTCGTGGGTCAGCAGGTGGCTTGGTGCCTAAGGCACTGGATTCCCACATGGCCAACTGCAGTTTGAGTCCTGGATCAGCCTGCTTGAAAATCACACCGAGCATGGGTTGTGTGCTGGAAATCCCAACAGGAGAATAGAGGAGAAGGGATTGCAGCATGGCTAACCTCTCTGGAGGATGATGCCTCACTTTCCTTCTCTCTCTCCTGGTGAGCGCACACGCATGATGGCAAAAACCTAAAAAGAAAAAGAAATAAAAATAGAAATAAAGTAAATGAGTGGAGTGTGCAAGGCAAAAGGAAAAATAAGCATTGTACTCTAGTTTATGAAGTTGTCCTCCGCGTAAGTATGGATGCACGGTTAAGTATCAGTAAATAAATAGCAGATGGTGGATTACAACTTCTCCCTGCTGAAGTGGGAATTTACCAGTAACCAGGAGAAGAGATAGAATATCCCCATAGTAGTAATGGGGTTGAGTTGAGAATACCGGCATGACAATGTTTATCTTAATATATAAACAGTTACAGATGGTTACGTGTAGGCGTATTTTTTTGATATATGAATGCACATGACGTTAGTGTATGCATATATATTTCTTTGATCTACCAGCGTGCTTATGAGAAATGACACCTTAGTAACGACAAGAACATTTAGTGCCTAGATTTTGGTCTTCAACGTCTTACTAATCAAAAGATGCATAGATCCTTGGCAATTGGCTCATTCTAGGACGAGGGGAGGAAATGTTTAAAACGAGCCTGGAGCAGCTTGTAACGCTGTCAAATAACAACGGGCTGAGACACACGCAGCGTGATGAGGTACTTCAAAGGGGCATGATAGCAAACTGAGTGACTCCTGATGGCCCAAACTGGAATGATTTAAGCAACAAAATAAGTAAAGGAGTGTATTTTAATCCTAAATATAAAATAGGTACACATGGTACATACTGATATCTCCACGTGATTTAATAATAAATGAAAAGAAACAAACATTCCATCAATAGAGAGAGAGATATAAAATGTACAATGTATAAACCTGAAAAATACTGCTCTAGCCAGGTGGTGGAGATCAATATCAACAGCTATAAGTCATGTTGATAATATGTACACTTCATGGTGAAAATAAGAAAATGACACTTTTTCCTCTGTGTTCTTATTGACCCAAACTCATAATCTCAGTTTAACCATGAAAAACAAAAAAATCAGACAATTTCTATTAGAAAGTCATCCTATGACATACTTGATCTATACTCCTCAAAATTGTTAATACTCCTCAAAACATCAAAGACAAGGAAAATCTTAGTAACTGTCCCACCCAAGAGGAATCTAAGAAGACATATTGATTAAAAACGTAATGTGGTAACCTGGGTAGAGTTATGGAATACGGAAAGGACATTAGGGGCTTGGAGACAGCTGGCAGGCTGTGCTCTGAATGTCCCAGCACCGCCACCACTGCCACCCCACAGGTGGGCACAAGGAAGTCCAGCTCTCCAGTTCGCAGGGCTATTCACACATGTGCTACTTAGCCCTAGTTGCCTTGGGGACAGAGGTTGAGAGAAGGAACACTCAGTCTCGGTGAGACTGAGATTCTGAAGGAACTATTTCCCACTCTTCTCCTCTGGAGGAGGTAAAGGAAACAAGCTCTAGTAATTACTGTATTAGCATCGCCATACCTTTCAAGCTGTGGGTTGGTCTACTGGTGTATCAATAAAAGTAGTCTAATTTTCTTTTTGAAAATAAAAAAAATAGAATAGAGAAACTGGCAGACAGCCAACAAACACTATTGGGAATAGTCACAGAACCTACTTAAGTAAAAAGACAAAAACAAAAAAAAAACAAAATGAAGAAGAAGTGCATACCTTACCAGATGCCAAAACGTAAAGCACTCCCGTGTGCCTTTCCACTCTACCATTAGCCATGACCCTGCACAGAGTGGCAGCCATGACAAGAACAGAGACCGGAGATTGCCTTGGAAACTCCACTCTCTCTCATCAGCTTGGAGAGAGAGAGGAAAAAGAGGGAGGGGCCCAGATCCTCCCACTTCCATCTCTCCTCTCCACCATTAGCCCTGGACCCTGCGCAGAGCAGCAGCAAGTGAGAACAACTGAGGCAGGAGACCGCTTTAGACCTCTAGCTGCCTTTTGCCCACTCAGGAATACTTTCAGATTTCATAGTCCCCAAAACAAGGCGATAATCTCCAAAATAGACAAATGGAACTGCATCAGGCTAAAAAGCATCTGCACAGCCAAAGAAACAAGAATCAGAGTGAAGAGACGAGCCTCAGAATGATAGAGAATATGTGCAAACTGTACCTCAAATAAGGGACTGATAACCAGCATATATATGGAATCAAGCAGCTTACCAATAAATAAATAAATAAATCCAATTAATTTAAAAGTGGGTAAACAAGTCAAATAGATGACTTCCTAAAGAAGACACACATATGGCCAAAAGGTATGTGAAAAAATGTTTAAAGTCTCTTATCGGCATGGAAATGCAAATTAAAACCAGGATGAAATACCATTTAACCCCAATTAGAATGGCTATGAGGAAACAACAGTGCTAGCAAGGCTGTGATGAAAGGGAACCCTCCTAACACTGTTGGTGAAAATGCAAGTTACTACAACCACAGTGGAGAACAATATAGAAGTTCTCAAAACCTACAAACAGAACTACCATACAACCCAGTGATAGCACTCCTGGGTATTTACCTACATGATAGGAAGATGGACAGAAAGACACTTGCACATCCATGTTTATTGCAGAATTGATTCACAATTGCATCAACCTAAGTGCCTTAGAAGGAGAAAGACACTTGCACATCCATGTTTAGTGCAGAATTGATTCACAATTGCTAAAACATGGCATCAACCTAAGTGCCTTAGAACAGATGACCAGATTCAAAAAAATCTGGCACATATACACTATGGATACTTCCCAGCCATAAAAAAAAACATGAGGTCCTGTCATTTGGTACGAAGTGAATGAATACAGAAGATTTAATGCTACATGAAACAAGTCAGACTATGAAAGATAGACTTTGTATGTCCCCATCCATTATACACCGAGTGTCTGCACTTCATGGCAGAAACAGAAAGATTGGAAGATTCTGCTGCAAAGACAACAAGTGTAGATAGCAGACGCTGTATTGAAGGGTATGGATAGTTAGTTGGGAGGGAGGAGTTTAGGAAGAAAAAACAAAAATATTTAACAGACACGAGAATAGAAAATTATTGTGTACAGTAATATCTTTGACTTGCTTGATATGCAATGCATTCATGCTTTGAGAATCCATATTGTGTGCTATAAGATGTCCAATGGCTAAATGTAAATTAATTCATTAATTGAATATTTAAAAAGAACATTGTGTAGAAATTAAGGACGTCTCAATCAACAGTAGACTTTAGTTAATAATGCCATGTCAATGGGACCAGCAGATGTAAAGGTCACATTGCTAGACATCCACGTAGTCAACTATGGTTTGAGCCTGGGACCCGGCAGCTTAAAACTCATGCTGGACAAGTGTGTATGTGTGCCCAAAGTCCTTAGAAAAGAATGGAGGAGAAGGAATTGTGGTGTGGCCATCCCCCCCAGGGTGTGATTTCTCACTTTCTGTCTCTCTGTCTCTGTCTCTCTTTCTGGCCAGTGCACGTGCCCTATAGGAAAAATCTCTCTTAACAAATATCCTAGCAATATGAGTTTCATTGTTTGAAACTCACATACTAATTATTTATATACCAAGATGTCAGTAATACTGGTGACTCTGTGTGGGGCTTCAAAAAGTTTATGAAATAACAGAACTAAAATATGAGCTTATCTTGGTGCAAAAAAAAAATATTAAAATCCAGGACCAGCAGTTGGCATAATGGCTATGTCTCTGGAATGTCATGTAGTTGACCACAGTTCAAGTCCCAGACTGGGTGGCTTAAACTCACGCCTGGTGCATGTGTGTGTGTGTGTGTGCCCAAGATCTCGGGAGGAGAATGGAGGAGAAGGGATTGCGGTGTGGCCATCCTCCCGGAGGATGATTTCTCACTTTCTGTCTCTCTGTCTCTCTCTGCCTTTTTGGCAAGCACATGCGCCCTATAGCAAAAACCTCTCTAAAAATAAATAAATAAATAAAATAAAAATAAATTGAAATCCATGCATCATTTTTTCATACACAGTTTTCATTAACTCTTTGAAACCTCCTTACATATGAATACTTTGTATTATTTGTTCAACTTTTCTGTAAATGCAAAAACTATCCTTTTTTTTTCCCTCCTCCATTCTCCTCTCAGGATTTTAGGTACACATGCACATGCGCCCAGCATGAGTTTAAGCTACCGGGTCTGGGACTTGAACAGTGGCCTACTACACGTGAGTCCAGTGACATAGCCATTACACTAACTGCTGGTCCCAATGCAAAAACTATTCTTAAAATAGTTCCTGCATGATGCTGGAGCCACATGGGAAGGCCTTGGGTTCAGATCCTAGGTAGACCTAAAAAATACACTAGACAGGCCCATAATTAGCTGGCTAGAAGGCTGGGCATAATGGGAGAGTGGGTAGTAGAGGGTGTTTAGGACTCTGTTACAGATGCTTCTCTCTCTCAATAAATAAACTTTTAAAATGTAGTATATTGTTTAAAAAGTCATAGGCAATGTAAAGATGATTGTTCTCTTACCCTCTAAATAATAATACATTAAGTGGTGCCTGTTAATGTAACTGAGGCCTCTGAATTTAACATAAATTATAATGTTAGGCCAAACCAGCATAGATACAATTAAGGATTCTGAATGTACTAAACAAAGAGAAATGAAATAACTGAAATTAGGTATTTTGATCAAAAATATAGTTTAGTTATGTTCCATTAAAATATGCAGTAACTGGAAAATGACCTGGAACAATTTAAAAACAATCCAGATAAACTACGTTACAGAATATAATTAAGCTTTAATGGGACAATTTTAAGATTCAATGACAGCATCTACTACGGGTATGTAAATTATATTAGAAAGTACAATACTCGAAATAATCCCTTCCATATATTAAAGTAAGCATAAGAAATTTCGAATAGTGCAATATTAACTACTTAAGAGATTTATAACACGGTTGATTAACAGATTCAAGAATTAAAATCAAACAGACTTCAGCAGTTCTAGAAATAAATCTGATGAACTGGTGTTTAAGCACTCGGAGTTCTACTGTTGAGTCAAGTGTTACAAAAATTATTGCTACTCAACAAACAAAGAATGTATTTGTTTTAGTAAAATGCCATATTTTGGAATATTTTCAATTTAATTACTTTTCTATCCAGTGAGCTTTGTAACTCTCAAAAAAATCCTTTTCATGTGGAAAGGGAGTTAGTTATTTTCATTCTCTAAAGGAGATAACTAAGGTTTCCAAAGTGATTACTCATTTAAAGTTGAACGAAATGTGAACACAAATCTCCACCACCATAGCACCAACGTACACAGACCACAGTCCCTCTTGGAGACAAGTATTCTGGACAAGCACCATCAGTATGAAGCACAGAATTGCATGTATGCTGTGTTACAGGCAGTGTGCCCTTGGCTGGAAATACAGAAACTGATAAAATGTGGAGAATACTAAATTTCAGGAAATCTGGATTTCCCAAGTATGGACCTACTGAGTCGAGTATGGACAACGGGATCCTTCTTGGTCACATCAGTTGGTAGTACGTACCGCAGAGGCATTATTCTGGATTTGCAATATTATTTGCTAAAAGCTAGGCTTGATAATAATCAAAAACTGTACCAGCAATAACACCCAATGAAAAATCTAAAGTTGGGGCCAGCGGGTGGCGTGGTGGTGAAGAGGCTACACGCCCGTGTGGCCAACTGGGATATGAGTCCTGGACCTGGCAGCTTGCTTTTGTACTTTTCCTTCCTCTGTCTCTCTGGTGAGTGCACATACCTTATAGAAAATTTAAACATAATAATAAATCAAATAAATATTTTTTAAAAATCTAAAATCAACATCCAGGTGTTCTTCGAAAGTGAAATTTTTTCTGTCACTTAAGAGAGAACCCAAGGCCGCTCTGAGGAGGAACAGGGATGTGCTGCTCAAAAATAAGCCAGAGCCCACATGAAGCGAAATAGGACAGGCACACATGAGAGAGCCCAGACGCAGTGGCTGGAGGATGGAGGAAGGGGCGTGGCCTGACCAGACTGTGCAGGGTGCTCATTCCCCTCTCTCTTCCTCTCTCGCTTTCACATGCACAAATTCGATCATGATTTTTTTTAAACTTAATTTTAAGGTGCTAGCAGGTGGCATGGTGGTTAAGGTGCTAGACTCCCACATGACTGACTGCCATTTGAGTCCTGGACCTGTCAGCTTGCTTTCTCACTTTCCCTCTTATTATTAAAAATAAGAAGAAGAAATAAAATTAAATGATTCTTTAGAAGAACTTAATTTTTAAAAAGAGGAAACATTTCTGGATCAAAAGCAATAAAAATGATAAATTTTCTGTAATCCATTTAGAATTTTTGGCAGTTACTTTGGTTTTTTGAAATAGCATTAGGTATAAATTAAGCTTACAGAATTTTTCTGGTTAAATGTATACCTTAATAGAAAGATGTAATGAAAAGATATTTAACTTGAATAAATTCCTCTCCACTCTTACTGTCTTCATATGATCATAACACATCCATATACAAACACACACACATGTATCTGAGTAATAAAGACAGACAAAAAGAAGAAAAGACAAGAAAGGACAGATAAGAAAAAGGAAGAGACTTATTAATATAATCTTTGTCATAGTCTGTCTTGTTCCACAACACTCGGTCTTTCTGTTATTTAGTGAACTAAAAATCCAGGGACATCCTTTCATCATTCTTTTTATAGAATGGCATTTATTTGGAGTGCTAAATTTTCACTCAGGGCAAAGGACGAAGTGATTAAAAAGATGGCCTTTCTCCGTTCTTTATTACGCCATACATGGAAGCAGACATTTTTGTTGTTACTGTTTTTTAGAGAGAGATTTATGCTATAGGACTTGTGTGCTCTCCAGAGAGACAGAGAGAGACAGAGAGGCAGAAAGCGAGAAATCACCCCCCAGGAGATGACCTTCCCACAATCCCTTCTCCTCCATTCTCCTCTTGAGATTTTGGGCATGCACACACACACCCCTGGCGTGAGTTTAAGCCACCAAGTTCAGGGCTCGAACCGTGGTTGAGTAAGTGGGAGTCCAAAGTTTAAGCCACCAGGTTCAGGGCTCGAACTGTGGTTGAGTAAGTGGGAGTCCAGCAGTGTAACCATTGGGACTCAAACTGTGATCAGCCATGTGGGAGTGTCCAGCACCTTAACCATCATGCCACCTGCTGGTCCCATACCTGGCATGAGTTTCAAGCTACCGGATCCAGGACTTGAACCTCTGTTGGCCACATGAGAATCCAGTACATTAATCACTACACCACCTGTTGGCCCCCTTCCATCTTCTAATCTGCAAAATGCAGAAAAGAATCCTGTACATCTCCTATTTTTTTATTTTGCTTTAGTTCTTAATGTGGATTAAACAAATTAAATTAGCAACAACCCAAGGACAAAGTCTGACACGCAGCATGTGCACACCCACGATAATCCCTCAGCTGTGAGCTCCACATTGCGTTCTAGGCCTGGACACTGGCTTCCTCAGCCCCTACTGACACTGACCAGAGCAAGTCTGCTTTCCTCCCCGTTTGTCTTTCTTCATTTATCTTATCACACTATTTGGATCTTATATTTTATCTCCTTTCTATATTTTATTAATTAATTTATTTTATTTTATTTATTATGATTATTATTTTTTTAATTTGCTCTAGGGCATGTGTGTTCACCAGAGAGAGAAGGAAAGTGAGAAAGCAAGCTGGTTGACAGTTTCAGGACTCGAACCACGGTCGGCCATGTGGGAGCCCAGCACCTTAACCACCACGCACCTGCTAGCCCCTCCCCTACCTATATATTTTCTCACAAACCAAGAGTTCCCAGCTCTTAGAATCATTTTTCAAGGGTAGTGTCAGCATCACCTCAGACAGAAGAGCTGCATGTAGAACTCTGAGAGGCCTGGGGACCTCAGACAGAAGAGCTGCATGTAGAACTCTGAGAGGCCTGGGGACCTCAGACAGAAGAGCTGCATGTAGGAGAACTCTGAGGGGCCTGGGGACCAGCAATTCCAGTGCTAGGAGTTCCACTGCAAACTGCCTTCCTTTTTCTTTCCTTGAACACAGCCCACCCACTCACTTCATTTTTTCTCTTTTCCAGGTGACTGTCTCTAATTCAGGGAGACTTTCGTTCCCGGATGCAAGGTCATTCTTTCTCTGAACCTATCATTCTTTGAGACCTCAACATGAGCGTGAACGAACCCTCTGATAGCCTGACCTCACTTTTACCGCCTTTCATCAACTACCGCTTTGACTTCTCCCTTTCAGTTACATTTTCCCAAAATTAGTCTGTAGCCTCACCAGTTTCCACCAACCTTAGTATATTTTTCAAGTTCACTTACCCTTAGCTACAAGGATCTGATTGTCTAATCAAGGCTCTGACCCCTTAATACTGGTTCTTAGTATTTACTCCCCAGAGGTTACGGTCACTTCGCCGGCTACACGGCGAGATGGATGGAGCTTCTGCAGCGTGCACCCTGCGAGCACCCTCTGTCTCCTCACACCCCCTGTGGTGCTCAGTCACTCCTGACCCTGCCTGCCCCTCATTCTGAGCATCCTTCATTCCAGCACCCAGAATTAGCATTTCTGTAGAAAACTGCAGTTAGGCCAACATGTGAATCATCATGTTCATGTCTTTATACTTCAAATACATACATGGCACTGCTTAGAAACCCTATTACATGTCCCCGGAAAATACTCTGGAGCCTTTTTTTTTTCAGTCACTTCTCAGATCACTCTCATACCCTATGGGTGTGCCCAGTTTCATAGCTCCTATTAGTTTTCTACATCCTACGAAAAAATAAACATAATTAAACAAGAATCCCTCCCATCACTGTGTGTATGGACCCATGCGTTTATAGCCACGTTCTCTGCTATTCTGCTGCTTCAGTGGAAGAAAAGCTCTTTCACCTAGAAATGTTAAAATCCTTACCTGGTGCCCTGCACCACCCTCCCCCGCCTCTGAGTTACCTGCCCCTCCATGGCCATCACTCACTTAACCCCCACCGAGTCATCACAAACCACATAAAACCCATCATCATAGGAAGAGTCTTCAAAGAGTTCATAGAAAATGCATATCATGAACTACGCACATATTTTAAAATGTTTTTGCACGAAAATAGACTTAAATTCCATTTTCCATGAACTTTTGGAAGCATTCATGTATTTTTCCATCCTTTTCGTTTGTTTGTTTTTAGGCAGATTTCTTCCTTTCATGGTAATGAGAGACAGAGACAAAGACAAGCACCTTCAACAGGGACTTGGTCTATGAGGTTCCCCTGGCATGTGAGAGTTCCCTGAGAACTGAACCAGCGACCTTCCACAGAGTTCCAGCACGGCTGGAGCAGGACGCTGCCACCACGCCACCTTGCAGCTCTGGATCCCCATCTTATTAGAAAGAAGTTCCAGCACGGCTGGAGCAGGATGCTGCCACCACGCCACCTTGCAGCCCTAGGTCCCCTTCTTATTAGAAAGATGGCTGTCTCCACCCTGCGTGCCTTCCAGATGCCATGCACTTCCCTCCATCCTTTTTTTTTTTTTTCCAAATAAGGAAGCATTCATTTGTGGTTTAACATGAAATCATACAAATAAAATTTGTATTAACACAAAATCCACATTGAGTCATAACGCAGATAGCAGAAGACAAAGTAAAAACAAAGAAAACTAACTGGTGGCTGTGTACAGTTGGACACAGTTTGTGTCTTGTACACTATGAAGTCTTTTGCAAAATAATCATCCTGGATCGACAGAAGTCCAATCGTCAATGTTGTCCTGCAAGATGGGTTACTTCAACATCTCCTCCTGTCTTGGGCCAGCAGTTGGCATAATGGCTATGTCGCTGGACTCCCATACAGTCTACCGCGGTTCGAGTCCCGGACCTGGTGGCTTAAACTCACGCCAGGTGCGTGTGTGTGCGTGCCCAAGATCCCAAGAGGAGAATAGAGGAGAAGGGATCGTAGCGTGACCATCCCCCCTGGAGGGGTGATTTCTCGCTTTCTGTCTCTATGTCTCTCTCTGTCTGTCTGGCGAGCGCACGTGCCCTATAGGAAAAAAAAAAATCTCTCCAAAAAGAAAAAAAACATCTCCTCATGTCTTCTCCAATGTCCTCCTTTAGTATGGCTGGTAATTGTTTTGGTGACTGCCACCCCCTTGAGATGCCTTGCCATAAGTGCTCTGTTGGCCACTGTAGCCCGCATATCCTTTTCCACAGCCATAGTTCCCATAGTCTGCCATAGCCACTATAGTTTTGATCACCACCGTCCCCATCTTTGAACAAAATCCTCTTCTGCTCTCGCTGCGTCACTCTCCAAACACTCCTGTCTGTTTTCCAGCTCCTCACTCCCTGAACGTGGTCTGGGCAAGCTCCTCCTCAGAGACATCGGTGCCGTTAAATCCAGGGGGTGCTGACCAGTTTTATCGTTACTATTTACCACAATAAGCTCTGCTTTGCTGATCAAAGCCGTCCTCATGGCTGTTGTGACAAACACTGTCTGCTCGCTGGGTTCCTCCAGTCACCTCGTTCCTCTTCTCCAAACACTCCCTGCCACCACTGAGTCTGGGGCTCAGCCCTAAGCCATCTACACTCGCTTTGAGTGATCTCGTGTAATCTCTTGACCTTAAAAGTCATTTTTGTTTTTATGATTTTCCAAGTCTGTACCTCCAGGCTTGATTCCTCAATTATGCTTCAAAGATATTTACCCAACCATCTACTTAACATATTCACTCAGAGACCTAATCAAGACTCCACATTTAGTACAACCTAAATTCAGCATGCAATAGCTGTCACTCCCTCAGGGGGATTAATTTCAGAAAAGGACTGAGGCCAAGAACCTAAGA
The DNA here is from genome assembly GCF_000334495.1 of Tupaia belangeri chinensis. NCBI lineage: Eukaryota > Metazoa > Chordata > Mammalia > Scandentia > Tupaiidae > Tupaia > Tupaia belangeri. Next base: position 692,067 of record NW_006159861.1, on the reverse strand, counting down.
GTCTTCTTTAACAGTTTCTCTTCACTCTTCCCCATATACAAACTTAAGTAAAAACTGCCACGTTCGAAATATGCTTTCTTGAGAAAGAGAGAGAGATTTTTTGCTGTAGGATACATGCACTCACTGGAGAGAGAAAGAAAATACCAGAAATCACTCCCTGGGAGGAAGAACACACCACAATCCCTTCCCCATTTTCCTCTCGAGATGTTAGGCATGCGTGTACACGCACCTGGTGTGAGTTTGAAGTCACGGGGTCCAGAACTCAAATCACAGTCGGCCAAGTGTGAGTCCAGCGATGTAACCACTAGACCATTGGCTACTCTCTGCTTTCCTATTTTTTGTTTTTCTTTTCTTAATGCCACAAAGCATATGCACTTGCCAGAGAAGGAGAAAGTAGAAGGCATTCCAAAATGGGGGATGATTATGCTGCAACCCTCTCTCCTGCGTTCTTCCTTTCCGTCAGGATTTTGTGCACACACATGTGCCCATTGTGTTCTTTTCCTGTTTTCATAGGTTTTTGCCGTAGGGTGCATGCACTCACTGGAGAGAGACAGAGAGAGAAAAAGAGAGGGAAAGTGAGAAGCCAACCCCCCCCCACCAGCCCCGGAGATGGCCACCCTACAGTCTCTTCTCTTCCAGGCTCCTCCAGGACTTTGGGCACCCATGCACACATCCGTGCCCAGTGTGTTTCTCACACCATCAGGGTAAGTATCCAGACCTCAGTCGGCCATGCAGGATCTGGATGCCTGATCAATGTACCACAGGGCCTGGGCCCACAGTGTTTTAAATGCATCCATTTGCCTCTGTCTCCATTGGTCCATACCATTTCAAGTACGCATTGTAAACTGTGTTTCATTGTCTACCCCTCCCTCCTGGACTCCACGTTCACCCAGGTGAAGACCTGTGTGTCTTCACTTTTCTACTTTCAACACCTGGGGTTGGGGGGGTGGACCTATTCCACCCTTCGTAAATCAGGAAGCCATGGTGTTTTTATTTCCTCCCATCATTTCTTACAGTCTCCCATTGTGCTTCAGCATCAATGCTCCTTGTTTCCACTGTAATCGCTCTCCCTTTTTATTTCAATTATTTGCTTTTCTTTTGCCTGTCTTAGGGTGGCTAAGGATTCTTACTTTTCTAAATGAAATATTTCGTTTGACAAGATATCTATAGTCTTTAGGATTTGGACTTTTGTTCTATTTTTTAAGACAGGCTGCCCTGTCCTGATCCTCCTGCTGCAGCCTCACAGCAGGAACCCCAGGGTCGAGTCAACTTGTCAGGCTCTTTTTCTCAGACAGGGTCTCACTAAGTTGCCCAGTGTATCCTGGAGCTCGGCATCCTCCTGGCTCAGCCTGTCACAGAGTTCACAGGTCCATTCCACATTCTGCCCACCTGCCTTTAGGTTGAACCAGGAGTCGAATCCAGACCCTCGGAGTGGTCCTAGCCTGCAGAGCAGTATCTGAGCAGCACACACTAACCACAGCTGGGCCAATTTCTTTAGTTCTTTTCATCAGTGAATACACAGGAGAAAAAAATCCACCACACAGAAATCAACATTTTTGATATCTTGGTGCCTATGCCAGAATTTTCTCTAAGCATATATTCAGTAAGTATTTTATTTTATTATTATTTTTTCTTTTTTCCATTATTATTATTATTATTATTATTATTATTATTTATACATTCAGTTACTATACATCATTTAGATTGTAAAGAGACTTTACTCAGCATGATATACAACTCAGTCCAGTTGAGAATACTGTACACATCCTCATAAACAGATAACAAACTATATCTATGTCCCACAAATGTCTACCTCTCCATTTTCCCCCCAAACTATCTTTCCTGCATCTTTCCTCCCCACATTCTCCTTCCACTTTGTCTCTATTGTCCATAAGAATGTTTAATGCTTTTATGTCCTCCAGTCTTTCAGTCTCTACCAGAGTATAGACAGTCAGTATTATTATCAAAAAGTTTATGCCTTAGCATGCATACACTCGCCACAGAGAGAAAGACAGAGACAGTGAGAGGGAAAGTGAGAAATCACCTTCCGGGGTGGGGGGGGGATGGCCATGCCACAGTCCTTTCTCCTCTATCCTCCTGGGATTTTAGGCATGCACACACATTCACTTAACATAATTTTCCAGCCACCAGGTCTGGCACTTAAACCATGGTCAGCCATGTGGGAGTTCGGTGATGTACCCACTCCACCACCTGGTGGTCCCATGGAAAGTATTTTAAAAGGACTATTTCTCTCTATATTACTTGAACCTGTTTTACATAAACATGCACATATTTCCCAATTAGCAAGTTTAGTTCATTGTAGCTAAGTTTAGTTAAGTTTGGTAATTATTTTTAAGTAATAAATGTTATTTCATTACATAAATTTATTCAATAACTCTAATACTATTGAATATGTAGGTTGATTTTATGCTAATTTTTTGGAGAGGTTTTTGCTACAGGGTGCGTGTGCTCTCCAGACAGAGAGAGACAGAGAGACAGAAAGCAAGAAATCACCCCCCAGGGGGAATGGCCACGCCGCAATCCAGTCTCCTCCGTTCTCCTCTCGGGATCTTGGGCATGCATGCACAAGCACCCGACATGAGTTTTTTAAGCCACTGGGTCCAGGATGCCAACCGCGGTTGACTACATGGTAGTCCAGCGACATAGCCATTACACTAACTGCTGGTCCCTATGCTAATTTTTAAAAAAGCATCTTGCATACATTGAGAGAGATAGCCCTTGGCATCTATTCTTAAGCATTCCTTAGACTAAAATTACAGGAGTAAAGTACACAAATCTTCAGACTCTGTCTAATCTTCCAAATGGATCTACACCTAAGTTGTAGAAATTTACATTTCTGCTATAGTAAAAGAAAATTTCTACTTCCTCCAATCCTCACTTTTTCTTTTTTCATTTATTTGCCAAAGTTTTAAAATTCAAGCTAAATTTAATTATTATTTCAATATGTCATTTTAAAGTTACTCCTAGGATTTAATATTTCCCTATTTTTATTTTCATTTATGTTAATGTAATCTTTTTTGGCTTTCATTTCTACGAATTAGGTTGTTGGGAAAATCACCACGTATTTTTCTATGTAAATGGCATTATGACTTTCCCAGCGACACAATAGCTCATCTTTTCTGCAGCTATTTTAATTATTTGGATTATCGAATCTCTGAGACATACTGAAAATGGTACCATTTTTGAAGTTTACCTATAATTTTATTTTATTAATAATTGTATCCATTTGGGATTTTTCTGTCATCAAATCTTCGGGGTTGTGACCTGTGGGGTCCTGGACACAAAGTTCTATTTACGCTTGCGTAGGAGTTTCCCCACTCCTTATTTATGTCTTCCTCTTCTCCCCATTTAAAATGGTCACTTTATCTAGGACTTAGCTTGGTATGCTGTTGGAACTAAGATGATTGTTTTCCTAATAACTAACGCAATGGTTGCTGTGTAATTACAATGTTTTCATTCATTTGGGGTCTCAACTAAAAGTCAAGTGTTTTTCCCATTTTTGGTGTCGCTGTTATAAGCCAATTTCATGTTTACGGGGAGCAGTGTGCAGACCTTCTAGGTCACTGCTGGGCACGCCGGTGCCTTTCTCAGCACTACTCCCTTTTGTGCAGTGCAGCCGAGGATGATTTCAGGATCTAAAGAGCCAAGGTCATTCGTTACTCTTCTCCCAAATATTTTCAGCCACTTTTGTTCGTTATCTTATGAATTTGTTGCATCTCTGAAAAATGTCATGGTAATATTTTGGTCAAAATTTCAGCATTTATATTGTTTATAGACCATTGACAGCATTGTAATAGTCAGGTTCTTTTTTTCCCATCTCGTCCATTTATTGACTTGTTCCTTCCTATCTAATAAAGTTTTCTAACTTTCTTTATTAACATTGACAATAATTATTTATGCAATACCAATATATTTTATATTTATCTATTTATTTCATTTGAGAACAAGCCAGAAGGAGAGAGTGTCTTGTAAGGACTCTGTGGTTTGCGAATGGCCAAGTTCTCATTTTGTCCCTGCATGGTCTTTGCTCATGGGTTCTTATGGAAAGAAGGAGCAAGAAAGCTCTCAAATGTCTCTTCCTATAAGGACATTAATTTTATTGGGTCAGGAATTCATCTTTATGGCCTCACTTAACCTTAACTATAATCTTATCATCCCTGTTCCCAAGTCCTCCCACTCCCATCTCCTGTAGTCACGCTGGGGGGTAGGCCTTCAGTAGACGTACTCGGGAGGGCACAACCCAGTCATCGCACACCTTGTCGTTTAAGTTTAAGGCTGAAAGTGTCACACTATCTCAGTAACTTTCCACTTTTCAAAGATCCACTCCATTCTTTTTCTGAGTTCCAGGCTATTCCCACTGCCTACGTACCTAAACGCACTAGGAGCAAACATGACTTTATATAATTTATCTTTCTTCCTTTGATCCAAAATAGTTGGCCACCAAGAGTTGTTGACCCTCTTATGAATCTCCTCCTCCCAGGTGACACACTCTTCCTGACTTCATTGGGAGGCTTCCATGGTTTCCTAGATAAATGAAGGGGCCTCCCTCTACTGGAAACTTCTCCAAGTTACCTTTCCTCAAGGGACCAATGAGATCTCATTCTGTCTTTAAATGACACCCTCTAAAGGACTCAGCCTATGGAATAAATGCTACAGTATATATCCAAGGAAGTATTAGCCAGAGCCATAAATAACTACAAGAATTGTTTTTTAATCTTAGGGAGTTTTTAAATGTCTTATAGTACCTGTCGTGGGTGTCTAAACACGTGTGATTCAAATTAAAAAAAAAATAATAGGCACAGGAACAAGAACAAAAACCTCCAAAACCCAAAAAGCGGTAACCTAAGTAGTAGTATTATAGGTTTCATTAAGTTATTACATATCATGTGACATTCCATCCAAGACCCTATGTCCTAAAGAATATATTTAATTAACTTAAGAACAAAACTAAGTCATCTATTTCCAGTGCTACTAAAAGCGAGTTAACAAGTCTCTGCCTCTATCAATAGTATATTCTGAGATAAAATTGTGATGTTCTTAGATAGGCCTTTGAAATCTGATTTATATTATCTTTTTTGAAGTGAAACTATGGCTGACTGTAGATGAAATTGCATAGCTCAGACATCTGGGACCACCTGGGCTATTTTCTTGGCTTTGAAGTAATAACAAAAGCAGGAACAACCAAAAAACAAAAAGAAAAGAAAAGACAAACAAATAGCAAATTAAAATGTAAATAATATTCTTTAATAGTGAAGTATCTTCTACTAGAGTCAGCACAGAGATCAGAGCAGAAAACAAACACCCTCACTTTACTCCGAACATTAAAATTCACCATCTGATCACCAAGCAAAATCGTTTTAAATGTTATGATGGTTTTACAAGGTCTATCTATGTAATGTCAGTCTCTGAGTCAGAAAGCTAAGATGCACAGGAGATTTTAAAATTAAGCAGGAAAATCGGACTAAAGTCCCACAAGATGTGTTAATAGAGACAATTAGAAAGACACAGCTTTTCCATTTTCATGGGGGGGGGGGAGTCTCCATACTTCGTCTTCTCAATTGATTTCCCCTCTCCCCAAACTCCTTTTTCTTTTGTAAAATGTTACCCAGTCTTTGTTGACACTAAGATAGAATAACCCCATTCCTTTTATATCTTCTTTCTTACACCCAAAATATCCTGGACATAACACAACAGCAAATTCAGAAACTCTGAAGTGTGGAAAGAAGAACGTGGGCAGTTCGGGAACCTCAGGACTGGCAGGCAATTCAAGACCAGTTTTCTGGATCTCCTTAGTGTCTTCTTTATATTCCAGACAGGGGGCTACAGAAGACTCAAACAGGACCTAGAAAAGACAGACAGAAGAAAAATTTAAGAGTCCATTGCTTCTAGCCAAAAGATCTAGAAAAGGGTGACCTGATAAAAGAAAAAAATAAATTCTACCTTACTCTAGCAAACTATAAAGTGAAAAAACACCCAGCAGTTGGGGACAACAAGCAGCACCCTTCACCCTCCTTGGTGACAGTGGAGCCCATGAAGGAGCTGAATTACTACCTTCACTTTAAGGGAAACAGGAAGTCAAAACCTTTTGCCATTTTTGCCAAAAAGCAGCAGCTAGTTCATTGGAGAGCTGAACTTACATCCCAACCACCTAAAATAATTCAAGTGAATCAATGCACTAAAATATTACTTTGTTTGTTTGTGCTCCCTTAAATTTTGCACCTACGGCAAGTGTTTTACTTGCATCCCCCTCACCGCAGGCCTGCCAGGTGCTGGCTAGTGTGGGCTGCTCCACCTTACTCCCTTCTCTACTGGCTTCAGCTCAGATAAGCAGGGATAAGGGGGAAAACAGCTGTGGCACCTGTGGTGGGCAGAGAGTGAATTCAGAGTACTGATTTCCCAGTGCGTGTCTTCCAGCTTGTGGGTCCCCAGTAGCTTTGTTCTAGGGAAGACCACAGCATTAGCAGGCTGGCCCTTCACTACAGCTCCCTCTGCAAATTCGCTAGGTTCTAGGAACCATACTGCCCTGCACATTTAGTTGGAGTGGGTAATGGGTCCTTGGGGCCACTCACCTGAGTGTTTCACCATCCTTTCGACATGTTCTCATAAGTAGTTCCTTCATTAAACTCTCCTTGTTTACCCTATCTGAGTGTCACATCTGTTTTCTGTTAGCACTTGACTGATAAGTGCTTTTAAACATTTCGCTTAAAATTACTGTGTAAGCGTCTCACTTGGTTGTATCACATACTGCATTGTATCCACATCTGCCAGCTCCATCAATAGATGATCAGCTACTTTACGGGGCAGTGACTTTCTTACTCATCTGTATATCACACCTAAATCCTTGCACAGTGCCTTAAATATAATTTGCATTAATTCATGTTCGCTGAGTCTGA
>NW_006159861.1:674915-685122 GCF_000334495.1 Tupaia belangeri chinensis | reverse complement strand
AAAGATCTACCAATTGCATTACCAAGAATGAAATCCTAAAGTGTTTTAAGTGAGTAGAGCACTGATGGCAAAAATAAAGAAGTTAACTTTTAGAAGCAAAAAAATCGTACATGTGGAGGCTGTTCTACAATTGGATACAAAATTTTGCAGAAAGTCCACTATATATGGGGACTTCAGCAGCGTCAGCTCTTCTTTTTTAAAAAAGTGGGTGGATAACCAAAATATAGCTTGAAAGCTGGTTCTTAATTAAGAAACCTATTCCAGGAGGCCAGCATGTGGTGTTATGGTTAAGGTCCTGGACTCCCACATGTCCTACTACAGTTCGAGTCCAGACTCCCACTTGTGAATACTTTGTGAGTATTAAGAAGTCTGTGAACTCCCTCTGAATTTAGCCAATAAACAACATGACATCAGTGACTTGTATCTTTTTTCAACTCCCTGCATCTTAGTTCAACCTACTCTTCAGAAGAGAAAGAACATCACAAAACACACATATACACACATATACACACATACACATGACTCTGACTTGAAAAATCATACTGGGGGCATGTGTGTGCATGTCCAAAATCCCAAGAGGAGACTGGAGAAGAATGAATTGCAGCATGGCCATCCCCCCTGGGGAGTGATTTCTTACTTTCCCTCTCTCTGTCTCTCTCCAGTGAGTGCGTGCTCCCTATGGCAAATACCTAGAAAAGAAAAAGAAAGGACTTTAAAAAAGAAAAAGAAAGAAAGGAAAAATAAAGAAGAAAGAAAGAGAGAGAGAGAGAGAGAGAGAAAGAAAGGAAGAAAGAAAGAAGAAAGAGAAAGCAAGAGAAAGCTATTCCTGAGTGGCTGTTTGTCAGTAGTCATTCAAATATACGTATGAAATAACTATATATGAATGTGTGTGTGTGTGTGTGTGTGTGTCTGTGCGTGTGCACTCAACAACTACATAATTCAATCACATTATTGAACTACAGGCACTATTTTTGTACTACATTGTACATACTGGTGTCTGAAATTTAATATATATGAATGTTACTATCAACAGCTATGTTATTGACACATCACAGTAAGCAATGTTCATATTTAGAAAATGAATTTCAATAAAAGATTGAATTCTTTTCACATAGAAAAGCTTATAATAAATATTACAAAGGTACACACTTAAGAAACAGAATATGTGTGTGTGTGTGTGTGTGTGTGTGTGTGTGTACATATTCTTCAGCACTTCAATCACTAAGCTTCAGGTTGCTAAGAAGCTTGAAATATCATAGTGAATAATTACCAGTGGGTTCATGTAGCTAAAATTTTGGGTAAAATTGAAATATCTCCTGATGCACACATTTTAGGGAAATGGAGTCATGATAGTTTAGTCTGGCTCCCTCACTTCCTGTCTTATTATACTTGAAGGCCACAGAATGAGCAATGTATCTTATTAGTTGTAGTGCACTTGTGCAATTTTTATATAATTATGACTTTGCTGTTTTGCATCATTGTATGTAATGAACATGTGCACGTGTGACAATTTGGTTTTAACAATGACCCACTACTCTCTGCAGTCCATTTAAGGGAAAGAAAGCAACTGGTCAACTAGCTAGTTCAGCCCTGGTGGCCTTGGTTCAGCTTGGCCTTGGCTTGGCTAAGCTCAGCTCCATGTAATGCAAGCTCCAAGAGGAAGAAAGTGCTTTGTGAGTGCTAATAAGAGGTCTGTGAGCTCCCTCTAAATTCAGCCAATAAACGACATGACATCATTGGCTTCTTTTTTCAACTTCCTGATTCTCATTTCAACCTACCCTTCAGAGAAGAAAGAACAACACAAAACACACATACACACACCCAGGCATGCACACACCTACATACGAAATAACTGACCTTTCATGAGAAAGAACCCAAACCATGTCTATAACAAACATTAATGAAAGAACACATTGTAAGGCCTCTATTTCCATAGGTTCAGTAAAGAAAGCAAATATTAAGATAGACATGAAAATAATGACTCAACCTGCTCTTGGTACTTCATATTAAGATACAATATTTAAAAAAAAATTAATATCACAGAAAACCGAAAACAATGATATATGTTATAGAGCATGAGATGCCATGAAAGAGTCTTTGTTCAGCTTTGACCACACAGAAAAGCAGATACCAATGAGAAGGCAGCTGTATAGGTTTTATATTCACAAGAGGCTTTGTAATAAGACCTGAAGGGGGTGCAGATGGTGGCACATCTTTCAACACAACACTCTGACAGGCTGACCCACATGGATAGGTCCCAGCTTCACACACAGAGACCTCCTTAACTGCACCAGGTTCATGTGTCCCCATGATTCAGGCTGACTGAAGTTGAGGAGGGTTATGGTATCATCTTGTCTGGAATGGTTATCTCTCTCTCTTATGAAATAAATAAAACTGTAAAAAACAATAACAACTATAACAATAATAATATAGAAGACCTGAGGGACTAGCAGATGGTATAATGGTTATGTCATTAGATTCCCATGTAGTCAACATGGTTCGAATCCCAGATCCAGTGATTCGAAACTCAGGCCAGGCATGTGTGTGTGTGTGCATGCCCAAAATCCTAAGAGGACAATGGAGGAGAAGGGATTGTGGCATGGCCATCGCTGCTGGGGATTGATTTCTCGCTTTCTGTCTCTCTGTCTCTCTTTGTTTTTACGGCAAGCACATGTGCCCTATAGCAAAATCTCTCTTTAAAAAATAGACCTTAAAGAGTCTTCAGTGAGATCAATCCAATGTCTCACAGTTGTGCATCAATCCACAGTTTTATATTAATGTTCATTTGTTTATTTTATAAGCAAATGTCTATTGAGCATGTACCATGTGTCAAGCCTTTTCCTAGCTCTTGGTATAATAGAGGCAAGAAAGGCAAAAGAGCATCTCCTTCATGGAGCTCAAATTGTACTGAGAGAAATTGATAGTACACAAAGAAACAAGGCAAGGAGTAAGATGATTGCAAAGAGCACAAATTCATTACTATTAAAAGAGAACAGTAGGGCAGGCTAGCCCATCGCTTGGTAGTCAAGGTGGCTGGATCCCACATGGTTGACCCCATGGTTCAAGTCCTGGACCTGGTAGCTTGGAAACCCATGCCAGGTACGTGTGTGTGTGTGTGTGTATGTGTGTGTGTGTGTATGTGTGTGTGTGTGTGTGTGTGTGTGTGCCCAAAATCCCAAAAGGAGGGAGAAGTGAAGAAGGGGCTGAGGCATGACTATGCTCCTTAGGAGGTGCTTTCCCATTTTCATCTCTCTCACTTTCTCTATCTCTCTGTCTGGTGAGCATACTCACTCTCCAGCAAGTTAAAGGAAAAGGAAAAAGGAAACATTGATATGTAATCAACCTAAACGTCCAACAGCTGATGAGTGGATGAAGGCAATACAGTGCATATTTAGAACAAAATACTATTCAACCATAAAAAAGAAGGAGTTCCTGTCATTTGAGAGAAAAAGAATGAACTTGGGAGAGATAATGTTAAATGAAACAACCCCAGCTCTGAAAAACAAATGCTGAATGGCTTCACTTGACAAACATGTGTGTCCTCATCCTTTAGCAGAAGCTGAAAGGCTTGATTATAGAGAGCGTTGTGGTGGGCGCCAGAAGCTGAAAGGGGAGAGGAATGATGGAGATACCTTGGCTCACAGATTCAGCGTACATGTAAACCAGGAGAATGGAGAGTGGAATAGTACAGCACAGTAAAATAAAGAACACTGGTGACAATTTAATGCACATTTCAAATAGCCAGTGGAGCAAATTTTGAATGTGCATAACTCAAAACATGATATGTATTAAAGACGATAATTAGTTTTTTCTGTGATGTGATAATACACTTTATATGCTTTGAAAAACCACCCTGTATCCCACAAAGATGTGTAATGATTATAGAAAGTCAGAAATTGCAATAATTTCTTTTTTTTTAAAGGAAACAGTGTGGGGCAGCAGATGGCATGATAGTTAAGGTACTGGTCTCCCACATGGCCAACTGTGGTTAAAGTCCCAGACGTAGTAGCTTGAAGATCACACCAGGCATGTGTGCTTGTGTGCCCCAAATTTCTGGGGAAAATGAAGGAGAAGGGATTGCAGTGTGGCCATCTCCCCTGGGTGGGTGATCTCTCACTTCCCTTTTCTCTCTTTATCTTTGTCTCTCTCAGGCAAGTGCACATACCCGATGGCAAAAACCTAAAAAAAGAAAAAAAAAAAAAGAGGGGGATCATGTACATTAAGAAGGTGAGGGATGAATTTGATTATTTACATTGTTTGGGCAGAAAAGGCCTCTGTGAAGTGGTTATAATTAGGTGGTTAAAGTACAATTAAAAATAAAAATCTTCAGCGTTCTGAAGATCTGAGACAGTATCCTGAGGCAAACATGGACTTTGCACTTTTTTTGAAAGAGAAGGTCTCTATGCAGCCAAAGTTTAGGGCAAGAGCAGGGTGGGAGTGTGGAAAGGAGTTGAAGTACAGAGGTGGGCGGGCCAGGTCTGCATCCAGAGAGACAGGATGGAGGCTGGCTTCTACCCAAGCTCAGAGAGTACAGCCAAGAGCTCCTGCTTCATTCCGTACCATGTGCTTCTTAGGAAACTGAAACTATAGGAAGTTATTTTCAGCACTATATCAACATATTATTGTTATAAATTAAAGCAAAAATTACTGTGTCACAGGAACATAATGAGTTCATTTGTAAATATGTATCAAAAACATCAGGCCATGGTGGTTCAGATGATATGCTTTGGAGACAAACAGTAGAGTGATAAGTTTGGCTCTAGAACTAAATTATAGAGTTTGATCTTGAGCAATTTACACTTTTTCTTTATAAAATGATGATTAAAATACTAATGCATCACATAGTAGTGTCGATTAAGCAAGATAAGCATGGAGTGTTTACTGCAGTATACGGCACATTCAAAAGCAGAGGAAATGGTAGTTATTGCTACAACTTCAATATTGTTATTATTATTATTATTATTATTATTATTATTATTATTACATCATGCCTCATATTGGAGTTTCCTGTGTTAACCTGAAAGTTGTAAATATTCCCTGCCTTGGGTCAAATTTCTGGAAGCTCATCCTACTGCGAGAATTCATGTGCTCATGATTTATGAAGAGAGGATGCTCAGCAGGAACTGGTACCATACTGGTAGAAGTACATCGGAGAAGAGGAGGAAGGGATGCAATGGGGTGCTCTTAGGCAAAGCCCTACAAAGGGAAGCCTTAGTCTGCAGGCAATTCTGGAGTCCAAATTATGCCTGAAAAGTTCCTTGACCCAGAGCGAGAGAGTTCAGATTTCTTCTCTGAAGATCCCTACTGGAATCAGCCAATCTCTGCTGGCCCCCACTGAGGGGAACAGCAAATGCCCGTTATCTGTGGTGGTAAGTTCTCCAAGATCACCATGAATGCTGACGACAAGTGCTGACTGTGGCTCTTAAAGGAAGTGTAGGCTCGGGCTCCTGTGTGCCCCTTTTCACAATATTTCTGTCAGTCAGTTAAGACACAGCCTCTCTTTATATGTGTTTCTGTTTGAAGACACCTTATTTTATATATGTATGTAATATAAATGAAGTTTAGCTCTCATGTTCATGTTTGTTTTCTCCGCTGGTTGCGCCATTATTTTTTTAGATTTAATGAGTAGGTGGGCTCTCAATGTAGAATCCTTGAATAATAAGGATCCTGTAAACTCAGGAACCCCTTCTCTCTGGCTGTGGGCAACCCCCAAATGATTAGCTGAAACAGTGTTTGAAGAAAAGGGCAGAGCAGAGCCTGCAGGAGGCATAGTGGTTGAGAAGCTGGACTCCCACGTGGCCTACTGGGGTTTGAGTTCCAGAACCAGCGACTTCAACATCATCAGGTGCATCTGTGTGCATGCCCAAACTCCTGGAGAAGAATGGAGGAGAAGGGAGTGTGGCCTTTTTCCGTAGAGGGTGAGTTCTCAGTTTCCTTCTCCCTGTCTCTCTCTCTCTCTCTGGTGAGTGCATGTACCCTATGGCAAAAACCTTCAAAAAAAGAAAGAAAAGAGATGAGCATACATTGCCTTTTTGTAAATTTCTCAGTGAAGGATCACTACTTCCATCAATGTCACATAGTCCCAATATTACACAGAAAAAATTCACGAGCTTCCGCCAGATCTCTTTTCTATTTTATCCATGTACCTTTATTCATGTATTTTACATTTTCTCATGTTTTAGTATATTAAATTTTCTACTTACTAAAACTTTCATTTTTTGCTACTAAGAATAATTAACATTTACTTATCTTTTTCTGTTTATGTTATTCTTCTGTTGTTGGGTGTTCTTGGTAGATTTGGAAGATGATATTTACATTCCTAACTCTACAGAGTAATTCTCCAGAACTCTTTTAGGCCAACTCATCTAAGAGTTCATTGTAAACTGAGAAGTTTTTGTTCTCTACTTAGACAGTTGCCAAAGATGTGTTTTAGAGAAAAGTGGTGAATAAAGAAAACCTCTTTTACACAGCATGAGAACAGACAAAAGGAAATTGTGCACCCTTCAGTTTGCTGTGTAGCAAAACAGCTTTCAACCGTACCAACAGAGGAAGCATCGACAACTGGCATTTTAACAGAGGACCCAAACTGATTTACCCCTGAATGGTTCTGATTATTTGTGATAGAATAAGGACAGCATAACCATTAACTCTCTCCTTAAATTGTTTTCTATGCAAGTTTTCCTTCTAAAGTATACCAACCCTTTCTTACTGCACAGTGGCATTTTTAGGAAGGTTCTTGCAGTGCACTTTGGAGCTGAGCCCCATTTCCAGCCCACTCCTTCCCCCACCGCATAGCAGCCATGTGGTTGGGAGTCAGCTCTTCCTCCAAGGCTGGGTTCTGCATAACCCAAGCCAATTGGCTACACGCTAGGATCACCTATGGAGCTTTAAAAATATGACACTTCAGTTCCAATCCAAAATTGTGATTTCATTTGTCTGAAGTTGAGCCCAGGATTTTAAAACTCCCCAGGTGACTCTAAATTGCAGTCAAGGTTGAGAATCACTGGTTTAAACCAGTCATGCTAATCCCAGATCCCTTGGCATTGATTGATTCAGAACCAAGGTCAAGTCAACACAAATATCTTATTTATATCAGCTATGATTAGTCTGCTGCCAACTTACAGGAAATCTGGAGATACACCACACCAGGCATAGTAGGGCCACTCCACCAAGTTACCAGTATCTCAAGCTCTTTCAGTATTTTCCATCCATTAAAATCTTAGTCCAGTCAGAGAAAAATAAGGAAAGGAGAAAGAGAAGAAGAACTTAATATTTTTTCTTTTAAAGATCATTACTGGAATCTCAGGTATTTTACATCATTGATGAAACCTCAAAACTATATTATGTGCTTGGTACCAGCAGTTAGTGTAATGGCTATGTCGCTGGACTACCATGTGGTCACTGCGGTTCGCGTCCCGGACCCAGTGGCTTAAAACTCACGCCGGTCACGTGTGCGTGCGTGCCCAAGTTCCTGAGAGGAGAATGGAGGAGAAGGGATTGCGTTGTGGCCATCCCCACTGGGGGGTGATTTCTCGCTTTCTGTCTCTCTGTTTCTCTCTGTCTGTCTGGCAAGTGCACGCGTGCTATAGCAATAAAAACCTCTCTCCCCCCCAAAAAAGAAAAAAAACTATATTATGTGCTTGAAATGTACAACAATTAAATATAAAAAAAAATGACACCATCCCCTCTAGAGGACTTATGGGACATGCCACATGTCTCTGTACTTGGCAAAACCTAATCATGCAACTATCCCTAATTACAAAGGAGAATGAAATTGTTAAGCAATGTGCAACCTAAATAAAATAAAATAAAATCAGATCTTTGTTATTTATGGGCAAGAGGAAATTAGCCCAAGAATAAGCAAACTTAGAATTTCTTTGAACTGAGCTTGGTCTACAATAACCCAGGTAAAAGACAAGGTAGAAAGGACCTTAATCCTCAATTATACAATTAAATCACTAAATACATCAACCTGTAGACTTTACAGTATGAATAAACTAACATTGATGAGATTGATAAAGGTACGATAGGTTTCTGCTGCTTACAATTTAAAGCAGATTCATGGTTATACGCTCTAAAGATTGTTTGGTTATTCATTTTAATTTAGTGAAAAAGTAATGTATTTGCTTTGCAGATAATGTAAAAATCGCAATTTACTTTTGGAGGGTCGTTTCAAAAATCTATTTTCAACTCCTCATTTTGGTCTAGAAAAGGTAAATTTCTTTAAGGTTTTAATCTAGTCATTGCCAGTTAAGAAAATAACTATAGACATCAATTTATAATAAGCTAAACTAGGACAGTATTAGGGCATACCATTACTTTTTAGATGATGTCTTTATCAAAAATCATATTTGTATCTATTGGATCAGAGAGGGAAAAGACTCAATGCTTCCAACATTTCTTTTTAGATTATTTTTTAATATTTTTTTAGTAAAAGAGAAAATATCATGTGGAAATTAATCTCACATTTTATCCTTCTTTTTACTTTCCTAATCTTTTGTACCAGCTTACCTATGTGAGAGGATTAAGCAGGATATATGTATCATATGGGATATATGGGTTTGATTTAAGGGATGTAGGAAGAATCTTAATTTATATCAGGTAGGCCAAAATACTGTAAGACATCACTTACTGCCCATCCCTTGTCCTTAACTTTAATTCAATAGAACATGTAGTGACCTGAAAGGAACCAAAGCCCCAAACTAGTAGTAATAATAAAAATAATTCTAATAGTAGTTATGTCTATCTCTGTCCATATCAGATAAACTACTTATTCCCAGGGCAAGTCAAAAACTTAACTGGGAGTCAGAAATACTATCAAGGTAGGTTCTTGCTATATCTGCTTGTATAAATTTAAGCGAATAATTGAAGTTGGCTGTCTCAAGATAATCATGTAGAAAATGGTTGGCTCTGTTAACTGGCCTTTCAAATCTGTTTCAATGTTGGGTTCACTGACATCCTGTCACTATCGTTTATATCTTCTCTTTATTTATCTCTCTCTCCCGTAAGATTCAAACTTCTTTTATTAAAGAGGATGGTTTCATATAGACAGCGATGAAAGATCGCATTCGTTAAGGGCAATTTATGGAATATTTAGTTGGTCTCTTAAATAGGCCGAGTCAGTAGAGTCAAGCAGAAAACAGCATGTGTTTCCTGCTTTGTCTGCCCTGTTACCTGATATCGTTACGATAGATCTCGTAACTTTCTGGCTACTTTTAGATAAATCAAACTCACTCTTATATAGTAAAAATATCCAGGCCAATCTAATTCCATACTACTATCTCACGTCCAATTTAAAGCTTTCCTCATCTTCAGATTGGATACAAGTATGATATCTACATTAGAGAAAGGAGCTATGTCCTCTTCTGTCTCTCTTCTTTTTCCAAATGATCTATTGCTTCTGGCTTTTCCTGAATGAGGAGAACAGGGAAGGTAGAATCAGAAGGAAAAAAAATCAAAATTCGATGTTTACAATGTCGTCATCAACCTGTGGTGAGGCAGACCTGGCTCTTTTCTCATGGAGCACCCAAGTGAGAACCAAGAAGCCCTTCATGGCACCTTTGCCTAATGCCTGTGATACAACCACCGCTGATTTCTTACCACTCTCCTCTCTCCTGCTTCCACCAGAAGGCCCCACATTCCCACATTCTCTCTTTCTCAGGGGATTCCATCACTTTAGGAGACATCCTCCTTGGTCAAAGTTTTGTTGTTTCTGTTTTTTTTCTATAGGGCAGGTTCACTTGACACAGAGAGAGAAAAAGAGGGAAAGTGAGAAACACTGCCCCACCCAGGGAGGATGATCATGCTATAGTTCCTTCTCCTCTCATCTCCTCTTGGGATTTTGGGTATGCACGCACACATAGCAGGTGTGATTTCCAAGCCACAGGGTCCAGGACTCAAACCATGCAGTCAACCCTATGAGATTCAGCACTTTATCGTCCACACCATCTGTGAGCCTGGTCAAGGTCTTTTTTTTTTTTTTTTTTTATTAAGACCTGTTCAGAAGAGAATCACGGAATAGATTTATAAATTGGTCCATAGAATGGAGAATGAATGTGGAAAAGATACAAAACTGATTAATATCTTTCAAGGCAATAAACAGTAACATCTGGTGTTAACTTTTATCATGGACAGAGTAATTTATATTGCAGTTAAATTAAAGTTGTCTTCATTATTCTCAGACAATCATTGGTTTTCTTTTTTTTTT
>NW_006159861.1:664542-673857 GCF_000334495.1 Tupaia belangeri chinensis | reverse complement strand
GACCGCGGGGCGGACCCCTGGGTGGGGGGCCCGCCTCCTGCCGCCTTGCTTGGCGCGGGTCCCGGGGGTGGCGGGGGCTGCAGCCGGGCCGGGTGGGCTGGCGCAGGGCCTACTCCCCCCGCCGCCGCATCGCGCGCTCCTGGTCAAGGTCTTTTTAAGATGACTCTAGTCTGGCTAGCTACTAAGCATTCACTCTAACTACTAAGACCCAAGATATGTCTTACAGCCCTGCCCAGTCTAATAGCACAAATGAACTGTGTCCTAAAGGTAGACATTCTTCCTGTCCTGCAGCAAGAAGTGATTCCGGCCAACCTCCTGCCTTCAGATTGCTTCAGCTGAAATCGAGGCACTGTTTTTCCTGACCTGCAAATTTTAATATGTTTAATTCTCTCAACAATTTTTTCTCTCTCTCCTCTAGCAGCAGGCCAGAAGAGGTCTGCATGCTTGAGCATTTGGTAGCATCCAACCTGAAAATAAGCATTCTCATCTGGAAAGCCATCTCCACTCTTTCTGATGGGCTCTTCTGCTAGAGAAAAAGAAGCTTTCCTACCCACTCACCAAAAAGAAAGAATAGGAAAACATGACAGTGTTCTTGCTGTATGAGTTCCCGTAAAGGGTCTTCCTCTCTAACCAATGACAAGGTTTTTCCCACAAAGGCTGGAGAGAGGTAATATGGCCAGGAGCTCAGCGTTGGTTATGGTACTTATGAATGAGACTTCTTTGTTTTGTTTCAAGTGTTTCCTTTTTATATGTTGGAAAAATTATTACCTATTATTGTTAGCTACAAGGGAGGGTTCTGCCAAAACTACGAAACATTTGGGAATGTTATACATAGAATTTATACAATAGTTGTAAAGGCTTGCATTTTGTGAGTAAGCCTTGGAACTAAGAATTCTCTTTGGGGGCCAGATAGTGGCACAGTGATAACATAATTGACCCACGTGAGGAGGTCCCCAGTTTGCATCCTGAGGTCTCCTTGCACACATCAGGCATGCTCACTTGCCTGTGACCAAGGCTGTCCAAAGCCGGGGCGGTTCACTGTAACGAGATCCCATTAAGCATGCCTATCTCTCTCTGTCTCTGTCTCTCTCCCTTCCTCTATCCCAGAAGAAGTAATAATGTGTTTAAAAAAATCTCTGTGGGGAAACAGCAGTAAGCGTAATTGCTATGTCGCTGGACTCCCACGTAGTTGACCGCGGTTCGCGTCTTGGACCTGGTGGCTTAGAACTCAGGCGTGTGCGTGTGTGCCCAAGATCCTGAGAGGAGAATGGAGGAGAAGGGATTGTGGCGTGACCATCCCCCCTGGGGGGGTGATTTCTCGTTTTCTGTCTCTATGTCTCTCTGTGTCTGTCTGGAGAGCGAACGTGCCCTATAGCCCCACCGCCGCTGCCTTATGATGAAAAAAAAAAAAAAACTCTCAAAAAAAAAAAATCTCTGTGAAACACTACGAGGAAATTTTTTTAAAAAAGTTTTATAGGGCGGTGCACTCTCCAGAGACAGACGGAGAGAAGGGAAAGTGAGAAAATACCCTTCTCCCAAGGGGATGGCTACTCTAACATCTCTCCTCAATTCTCCTCTTGGGATTTTGTGCATGCACACACACATGCCCGGTGTGTTTCTCAAACCTCCAGGTTCAAGACTGGAAATGTGAGAAGGGTCATGTAGGACCCAGCTGCTTTAACCACCGTAGCACTGGATAGTCCTGATAAAATTCTTTTTAAATAACGCATTAACTTTAACTTATGTCTGAAACATACTTTGCTCCTGTTTTTCCCTGGATGACATATTTTGTGCATCTCTATTTAATAGAACATAGAAACCACTTCCTGTTTTCATCACTTCCTTTTACAGAAACAGAAGGTTTGCCGAAACTCTCCCAGTTACTTCTCAAGGGTGTACATAAATTATATTATAGTCAAACAAATAAAACCACTGTTGAATCATCAGCATGACACTTATTTTACCTAGAAAATGGAATCTGAGGAAATTCCCCCTCCCCCTGCTTCTTGTGACAACAGCATTCTCCAGCCTTTGAGTTCATGGTAATCACCAGTTATGAGAATTAATCACATCTTCCTCACCATAATTATTATTAAATGTGATCTTATTAACTTCCTGCACACATGGGAGTTGTATAGATTATTCTATATGCATATAAAGCCGGCATGTGCTCTCTTTTAGGGTGTTTTATTTGCAGCCAATCAATTAGTTGGGATCAGCCATTTTATAGTCATGATTATCATCTCCGTAATAACCATTAACATCATCACAACTGACTATGATGTGTTGAGCTTACATCAGGCATTTTAATTCTAGAATCTAGAGTTAACAGGGAATCTGGTCGCTGTGAAGTCTCTCCATTGTCTCACCTTACCCCAGGTGAAGGTGTTAACAGATGGGATAGTTGGGAAGTTTAACCTTGAGCCTAAGTTCTCTCAGGTATTATTTCTTCCTGTAGGAGTTTACTGTTCTTAAACTCCCCGATGCCTGGCAGAGCTTGGAAGAGTGACACAGTATACACACTCTCCAGAGAACTTGCAAATCACCATCAGGGCAATATGATTAACTATCTTCTACATGAGCTATATTAGAAAATCTTTTCAAATAAGGCAAGGTAATCTCAGATAGGTATAAAACAAAAGTTAGCAAATGGGAAAATTCCAATTAGCTTAGCTATTCCTCTACGTAAGACAAAAGACGTGAACACGCTTTGGGATATACTAGGACAGTCTCCTCAGATGCAGTTTTCCTCCCGACCTGATTCCTGAGGTCAGCCTCCTCCCTTTTCCTTCTTATTTCTACTCTACCTTTAACTTTTTGCCTGAGAATCACAGCATCTTGTGTGGAAAAACACAACTTCCACCAATTTGAGTAGTGCCTCTTATTTCTGAAGGTTGCACATTACTACTCTCAGACCGTATTTATAGGTTCAAAAAAGAGACAGTGCCTTTCCCCTTGAAGAAGAGTACGTCTTTGAGCCCTGGTTCAGACTCCACAGTCATCTGTGAGGTTAGCATATTTATAAAGCCAACACATTTCCCTCCACTCTCTTCCCCCTTTTCTTTTACTATTGTACTAAGAATTGTTCAGCTCTCATGTGCCTATTAAAAAAAAGTCTGGCAGTCTCACAAAGAATCCAGTCATGCTAGACATTAATGTCTCTCTTTACTCTTCATTATTCAGAAGAATTGTGCCAGAATTGTGTCACTAATTCCAATCCAGATTTCCTTATAATGCAGAATAAGAGAGAAGGTCATTTCAACATTGCTGCAAACTAGGAGTTACTATTCCTAGTTTATAGATAAGTAGAAACATATCTAGATGTGAATCCCAACATCTTTATTAACTTGCCTGGTCTAGTCACTTAACCGAGCAATTCACTCAGACTTCCTGGATCTCACATTCCCCACCTGTAAACCAAGGGTCCCAACCTCGGAAAATTATTTTAAGGGGTAGAGCAATGAATAAAAGACACATAGAGTCACATGCCCCATAGTCTGTACATTTTACCACTATTATTGTAGCATATCACTTATCTAAAGTAGTATAGTCATTAAGTAGGAGAGGCATACTCTTGGATTCTTTCAAGTACACTGCAAAATCTCCATTATCAAACAGCTAAAGTAGCTGGAATCATCCGTAACATCTAAAACCATCCCCCAGAAAAAGAGTTTCCACAGTCTACATCAGTAAGTTTCCAAGTGCCCCTGAATAATATCTAATCCTTTCCTTGGAGGAATATTGGTTGAAAGATAGTGAGATCAGTCAACTTCAGTTATGATCTTTGACACAAGAAATGAAAAGTGGATTATCTACTTTGGAAGATTTCCAGAATAGACTTACTGCTACAAGAGACTTCTTTATAGACATAAAACTGCAAATCTTTCATTAGGGGTGAGTAATACTCATTGCATGACTTTCATTTGTACATTTGATTAAGGGATAATGCCAGAAATTCTCTAAATAAATCATTAACATATAAAGATATTAATAATAATAAGTAAGTATCAATATATAATCCAATTTATAGATTTTTCCAATATTCTAAGAACAATTATTAGGAAAAAAACAAAAGTCCTACTGTATGTATCAAAATATATATTTCATTAGAATTTTTACAATTTGGGGAAATACATCTTTCTTTCCAATAAATAATCATTGTTATCTTGAATTATTTATTCCCCACTATTGAGACCATTTTGGCTTTTTAAAAGTATAAATTACTCAACTTCCAGAGACAATACAGCATTAGGGTGATTGACTGGGTTTCCCACCACCAGCCAGGCCCTATGCAGGTTTCAGACACAGAGAGGAGCAGTTTCATCCATGCAACCTTACCTACTACCTTAAGGTCAGTCTCCTAAATTCAGTGCTTAGCCACATCAAAATTAGAAAATTTTAAAATCATGAGGGAAACTGTATGGAGCTAAAGTATACCACAGAGAAGTGCACAAGCATACAGACCCCCAGAAATCTACCCCAAGTAAGTAGAGAAAAGCAAGTGCCTTACCAAATGACTAGAAAACAATGCAGAACCTCAAGAAATAAGAGAAAATAGGGAAGTATATCCCCCTCAAAAGAACACAGCATGACTCACCAACAATGGAAAAACAAACAAACAAGTAAGAAATCACAGAAATAGAATACAGAATATTCATCATAACACAGCTCAATGAACTAAAATAGAAAATGGACCATCAACTCCAAGAGATTAGAAAATCATTCCATGACCTAAGGGAGGAATTCCATAGAGATAGACACCCTAAAAATAATCAAACAGAACTTCTGCAGATGAAGAAAACAATGCAAGAAATCAAAATCTCCCTTGCAAGCATCAAGAAAACAAAATCTCCCTTGCAAGCATTAATAGCAGATTGGACCACACAAAGAAAGAATCTATGATCTGGAAGACAAAGCCTTTGACTTAATCCAAATCATAAAAAAGAATGACAAAAATTTAAAAAGACGATAATAAATAAGAAATACTAGACACAATGAAACATACAAATATCAGAATAATGGGGATTCCAGGAGGCAACAAAGCTGGTAAAAGCATAGAGAACATCTTTCAATAAATACTATCTGAAAACATTCCAAACCTAGAGAAACATAAAGACATATGAATCCAGGAAGCACAAAGGACACCAAACAGAGTCAACATAAGAAGATCCTCTCCATGGAATATCATAATCAGTTTGATAAAAATCAACGACATTCTAAAAATGGCAAGAGAGAAGCAACATGTTATATTCAAATGCTATTCTACTAGGCTAACATCAGATCTGTCAACTGAAATGATGCAGGCAAAGAAAGAATAAGAAGACATTTTCAAAAGGCTAAAAGAGGGAACCAGCAGTTAGCGTAATGGCTATGTCGCTGGACTCCCACGTAGTCGACCGCGGTTCGCGTCCTGGACCCGGTGGCTTAAAACTCACGCCGGGCGTGTGTGCGTGCGTGCCCAAGATCCCGAGAGGAGAATGGAGGAGAAGGGATTGCGGCATGACCATCCCCCCTGGGGGGTGATTTCTCACTTTCTGTCTCTATGTCTCTCTCTTGTCTGTCTGGCGTGCGCACACGCCCTACAGTGAAAATCTCTCCAAAAAAAAAAAGAAAAGGCTAAAAGAAAAACAATTCCAACCTAGAATACTACACATGGCAAGATTATCCTTCAGATGGGAAGAAACAACAAAAACATGCTCAGATAAACAAAAACTGAAAGAATTTATGAAAGTTAGGCCAGCTCTTCAAGAAGCACTAAAGTGAATGCTGTATCAGGAAAACTAAAGAGAGACAAATAGAAATAAGAAAATACAAAAAATAAAAAACAAGAAAATGAGAACACACACACACACACAAAAAGAAAATGGCTACTAAAATGACAGGGATAAGTTTACAAATATCAATAATAATGTCAAATGTTAATGGATTAAATTCTTCAATCAAAAGACCCAGACTGACTGAATAGCTTAAGAAAAATCCTCTACTTGCTGCCTATACAAGAAACATACCTCTCTGATAGAGACATTCATAGGCTCAAGGTGCAGGTCTGGAAAAAGATATCCCATACAAACAGAAACTACCAAAAAAAAAATTTAAAAAGGCTAGAGTCACATTAGTAATATCAGACAAAATAGTCAAGGCGAAAACTGCAAGAAGAGACAAAAATGGACATTATGTTGTACTAGAAGGACAAATCCCCACTTAGGAACTACAACACTTATAAATATCTATGCACCTAACACTCCACTGTCTCTCTGGACAGATCACCTAGACAAAACTAAATAAATAAATAAACAAAGAGATACAGGAACTAAACACTACCATAAACTAAATGGACTTGACAAACGTCTGCAGAACATTTCACCGAACAGCTACAAAATGCACATTTTTCTCACTCTCACTTGGAACAGTTTCAAAAATCAATCATATGATAGAACACAAAACAAGCCTGTACAAATTCATATGTATATAAACTATAACTAGCATCTTTTCATATTTTAATGTACTTAAACTTGAAATCAACTACAAAAAGACCTCTCAAAAATACACAAACACATGGAAACTAAACAACCTACTCCTGAATTACTTCACCACCACTGAAGAAATTAAGACTGAAATAAAAATATTAATTGAAACCAATGATGATGAATACATTAGTTTTCACAATCTACGTAATACAACAAAAGCTGGAACAAGAGAGAAGTTCATAGCAATTAATGTTCATAAGGAAAAAAAAACAGACAAGCAAAACAAAACCCAGAGAGGTGGCAGATAGTCAACCTAAAAGCACATTTCAGAAATCTGGGGGGAGGAGGGGGTGAACAAACAAACAAACAAACAACTCCCTGAAAAATCCAGGAGTGAAGAAATAATACAGATCTGAGCAGAAATAAATGAAATGGAGAATAAAAGAACAATACAGAAAATAAATAAAGCCTGCCATTTTTGTTAGCCATTTTCTTGGTTGTTTCTTGTTCTCTTATTTCTGTCTGTCTCTCTTTAGTTTTCCTGATACAGTATTCCCTTCAGTACTTCTTGAAGAGTTAATCTAGTATTGGTGATTTTTTTCTGTTTTCTTTTGCCTGACAATGATTTTAGTCATCCTTCTCATTTGAAGAATAATCTAGCTGGGTGTAGTATTCTTGATTGAGATTGTTTTTCTTTTAGCATTTTGAATATCATCCTATTCTTTTCTTGCCCGCATTGTTTCTGTTGAGAGTTCTGATGTTAGCCTAATAGGATTAACTTTGTAAGAGACTTGATGTTTTTCTCTTGTCACTTCTATAATCTTTTGTCTGTGATCTTCACCAATCTGGCTATGATGCGCCATAGAGAGGATCTCTAATGTAGTTTCTGTTGGAGGTCCTTTGTATTTCTTGGACCTGGGTGTCTAAATTCTTACAATCCACAAATATTGATAATAATGTTGAGTGTTAATTAATCCAAATTCCCCAATAAAAAGACACAAACTGGCTGAATAGATTAAAAACAAAACAAAACAAAACCAGAAACCCTCTATTTACTGCTTTTAAGAAATGTACCACTTGAATAAAGAAATACATGGATTAATAGTGACGGGCTGGTCTAAAGATTCAAAAGAATAGAAGTTATATCCAGCATCATTTCCAATAATGATGGAATTAAAATTGATATTAACTTCAGAAAATAAATTAAAAAATACACAAACATATGAAAACTAAACGACCTACGCCTGAATGACTTCACAACTACTGAAGAAATAAAGACTGAAACAAAAAGATTTATGGAACCAGTCATAATGAGTACATGTGTTTCCACAAGCACAGGCAATAATACTCCAAATAGAAAAGTGGGATTATATCAGATTAAGAAGTTTCTGCACAGCAAAAGACACAGTAATTAGTGTGAATCAACCCTTGGAATGGGAGAATAAGCCTCAGAAAAGGGATTGATAACCAAAATACACAGGAAACTCAAGATGCTTACTTGGAAAAAAAATGATCAACCTACTTGGAAGATGGGAAAACTAGCTAAACAACAACTCTCTAAGGAAGACATATGAACAGACAAAAATCATATGAAAAAATGTTCAACATTCCTTATCATAAGGGAGATACAAAACAAAACCACAATGATATACAATCAAACTCCAGTCAGAATGGCTAAGATTAAAAAAAAAACAGAAAATGATAAGTGCTGACGAGGCTGTGGTGAAAAGGGTATTCTCTTACACTGTTGGTGGAATGTAAACTAGTGTAGCCACTGTGGAGAGTAATGTAGATCAAAAACCTACAAATAGAACTATCATATGAACATGAAATTCCACTCTTGGGTATCTACCCAAAGCATAAGAAAATAGTCAGAAAAGTGTTTGTACATGTATGTATATTGCAGCATTATTCACAATTGCTAAGACATGGCACCTATCCAAGTGCCCACAAACAGTTGAATGGACTGAAAAAGTATGGCACACATACCCTATGGAATACTACTAAGTCATAAAAAACAAGACCCTGGCATTTGATAGAAAGTGGATGAATATAGAAGATTTACTGCTGAGTGAAGCAAGCCGGACTATGAAAGAGAGACATTGTATGTCTCCACTTAATATATACTGACTGTCCACACTCTATATCGTAAACTGAAATTAGAGGATATGGAAGCATGAAAAATGGTTATGGATACTCAAGACAGTGTGGGAAAAGGGAGGAAGAGGGAGCTTCGTGAGAGGAAAGGAATCAAGAAGAAAAATAGAGAGACAAGACATTTGAGGGACACAGAAATGGAAGATTGTATGTTAATAATAACATGTAAGATATCTTCAACTGTACTGGTAGGAAGTGGGTTCATATTAGATAAATTAATTTTATAAGCTGTAGTGATGTACAGTGATTTAATGTATGAAATAAATTAAACTAATTTTAAAAAGTGAAGGTCTAGAAAAAGATATTCCATGAAAATGGGAATCAATAAGAGACTGGGGTCACAAAAATTATATCAGACAAACTAAGCTTTAAGATAACAACTCCAAGAAGAGGGGCCAGGAGGTGGTGTGGTGGTTAAGGTGCTGGACTCCTACATGGCCTAGCTGCAGTTCAAGTCCTGGACCTGGCAGCTTGCTTTCTTACTTTCCCCTTCTCTCACTCTCTCTGTCTCTTTGTCCAAATTAAAAAATACATAATAACAACAAATACTTTTTTAAAAAATGCAAGAAGAGACAAAGATATTATATAGTACTTAAAGGGCTAATTCATTAAGAAATATATCACTTCTAAATATTTATGCACCCAACTCAGGAGCACCCAAATACATAAAAGAAAGACTCCTAGATCTATA
>NW_006159861.1:651038-664530 GCF_000334495.1 Tupaia belangeri chinensis | reverse complement strand
GACTCTAATACGATAATTGTTAGGGACTTCAGTACTCCCACTATCTCCTTTGGACAGATATCCAGGGGAAAAAAAGTAAGCAAATGTAAGATCTAAATGACACCATAGATGAAAAACTTGACAGACTTAATAGACATCTATAGAACTTTCCACCCAACAACCACAAAATACACATTTTTGCACCATTACATGGAACTTTTTGCAGACTGACCATACGATAGGACACAAAACAAGCCTTTGCAAATTTAAAGGCATAGAAATTACATCCAGTATCTCTGACCATGGTGGAATTAAAATAATAGAAATTAATTTCAGGGGGGAAAAAAAACTTGAAAATACACAAACAAGAGCTCACTTCCATTTCCTGTCCCCTGGCCTAAAGGAAACTAAGGCAAGACCAGTATCTGGCCCCTGGCCCTAGTTCTAGCTCCCTCAACCCCAGAGCCCCCTCCTACCAGCAAGGACTGCCTCCAGGTCCCCAGCAGAGTTCACGTCCAGCTTTTGCCCCCCTGGCCCAAAGGACTCTGAGGCAAGGCCAGTGTCTGTCCCCTGGCCCCGGTTCCAGCTCCCTCAACTCCAGAGCCCCCCCTCTTATCAGCGAGGCACCTGAATAGAAGACTTTTCCCACAGGGACCACATTGCTAAACACAGTAGAAGAGAGACTATGGCATATGTCAGTCCACAGCAAAAAGAAAGCACACTTGTTCCCAAAGAACCATTCTCCAAAAAGTAATCCAAAAGTGAACACATCTCCCAATAGCTAGAAATAGAAGAGCCTCAGGTCTGAATAAACTAGGAAATATGTCTCCATCAAAAAAAAAACCACAATAACTTCCCTCGATCTCTTGAAAAAAAAAAAATAGAAGATGTTACCAAAATATCAGAGACTGAATTTAGAACATTCATGGTGACAAAATTCTATGAGTTAGAACTTAAAAGAGACAATGAACTACAGGAGATTAGGAAGTCCTTCCATGATATGAAAGAAGAAATGGACACTATAAGAAAGAATAGAGGGAACTATTAGAGATGAAGTCTGTAATACAGGAAATTAAAAACTCTCTCAAAGTATTAAAAGTCGATTAGACCATGCTGAAGATTGAATTTCCAACATAGAAGATAAAACCTCTGACCTAGGGAGAAATACTAGACTCCATTAAATGTCCAAACATTCAAATAATTGGTATCCCAGAAGATGAAGAAATGAATAAGGGCATGGAAAATCTATTCATGAAATCCTGGAAGAAAAGTTCTCAAGTCTAGAGAAGCAATCATACATCCAGATCCAACAAATACAAAGGACTCCAAATAGAATCAACCCAAGAAGATCTTCCCCAAGGCACATCTTAGCCAGACTGGCCAACACCACAGATAAAGACAATATACTAAAATTGGCAAGAGAGAAATGACAAGTGACTTACAATGACGATGAAGACACGACTTTCCATAATATTTGGGACACTGCAAAAGCAGCCATGAGAGGGACATTCGTAGCAATTAGTGCACATAAGAAGAAGATAGAAAGAAGGCAAATGGATCACCTAACATCATGCCTCAAAGAATTGGAAAAGCAACAGCAAAAAAGTCCAAAACACTCCATGAGAAAATAAATAATAAAGATCTAAGTAGAAGTAAATGAAATAGAAAATAAACAAACTATACAGAAAATAAGTGAAAGTAAAAGCTGGTCCTCTGAAAAGATAAACAAAATTGATGCACCACTAACTAGACTTATTAAGAGAGAAAGTAACCAGGTAAATCAAATTTGCAATGAAGCTGGCAATATAACAACAAACATAATAGAAATACGAAACATCATTAGAGGATACTCTGAACAACTATATGCCAACAAACAAGAAAATCTGGATGATATGGACAAATTTCTGGACACATATAATCTACCAAGATTAATCCAGGAGGATGTAGAAAGTCTAAATAGACCCATAACAAGCAAAGAGATTGCATCAGTAATAAATAACCTCCCGACAAAGAAAAGTCTTGGTCCTGATGGCTTCACCTATGAATTCTACAAAACTTTTAAAGAAGAGTTAACCCCCATTCTGCTCAAGTTATTTCTAAAGATCCAAAAGAATGAAACTCTCCCAAATTCATTTTATGGGGCCTCCGTCACCTTATCCTTAAAACAGATAAGGAAAGGACAAGGAAGGAAAACTATAGACCAATATCTCTGATGAATATAGACACAAAAATTCTCAACAAGATACTAGCAAATAGTATCCAACAACATATTAAAAAAATATATACATCATGATC
Organism: Tupaia belangeri chinensis; assembly: GCF_000334495.1. Taxonomy (NCBI): domain Eukaryota; kingdom Metazoa; phylum Chordata; class Mammalia; order Scandentia; family Tupaiidae; genus Tupaia; species Tupaia belangeri. Next base: position 662,256 of record NW_006159861.1, on the reverse strand, counting down.
AGGTAAGCTTTATTCCAGGAATGCAAGGTTGCTTCAATGTATGTAAAACCATAAATGTAATACACCACATTAACAGAAAGAAAGAGAAAAACCACATGATCATATCAATTGATGCAGAAAAAGCATTAGAAAAGATACAACATCCCTTCATGGTCAAGACTCTCAGCAAAATCAGCATAGAGGGGTCATTTTTCAAAACAATAAAAGCTATCTATGAAAAACCCATAGCTAACATCATCTTGAATAGAGAAAAGCTGAAAACGTTTCACCTAAAAACCGGTGAAATTGTCCCTATTTCAGATCACATAATTACATGCTAGAAAATTCAAAAGAATCCACAAAAGAACTGCTCAAATAAATAAATGAATACAGTAAAGTGGCAGAATACCAACAAATATACAAAATCTATAGCATTTTTATACACAAACAATGAGCAGACTGAGGGAAAACTTAAGAAAGCAATCCCATTTATAACAGCCACAAAAAGTACAAGATGACTAGGAATGAACCTAACCAAAGAAGCCAAATACTGCTAAAGAAAACTATGAAAAATGGGAAAAAAATTGGGACCAGCAGTTAGTGTAATGGCTATGTCACTGGACTCCCATGTAGCCAACTGCAGTTCTAGTCCCGGACCCGGTCGCTTAAACTCATGCTGGGCACGTGTGTGTGAGTGCCCAAGATCCCGAGAGGAGAATGGAGGAGAGGAGATTGTGGCATGGCCATTCCCCCTGGGGGGGTGATTTCTTACTTTCTATCTCTCTGTCTCTCTCTGTCTATCTGGCGAGCGCACATGCCCTATAGCAAAAAAACTTCTTCAAAAAAAAAATGAGAAAAAATGGAAAATGACAAAAAAGTAGAAAGACATCCTATGTTCCTGGATTAGAAGAATTAATATAGTCAAAATGCCAATCCTACCCAAATTAGTCTACAAATTTAATGTAATGCTAATCAAATTCTCAGACATATTCTTTACAGATTTAGAAAAAAGCAATCACAGAATTTGTCTGGAATCATAAAAGACTCCATAATGCCAAAGCATTACTGTGCAAGGTAAGTAGAGTAGAAGGCATCTCACTCCCTGACTCCAAAATACATTACAAAAAACAACATGGCATTGGCACAAAAACAGATATGTAGACTAATAGAACAGAATAAAGACCTCAGAAATAAACCCCAAAACATAACCAACTTGTTTTTGACAAAGGACACTGGTCAATTTAGTGAAGGAAAGAAAATCTCTTTATCAAATGGTGCTCAGAAAACTGGGTATCCACCTGCATGTAGATGAATCTGGACCTTATCTTTCACCATTAACAAAAACCAGCTCAAAGTGGATTGAGAATCCCAACCTAAGACCTCAAACTATAAAACTACTGGTGAATAACACAATACTAACTCTTAGAGACATCAGAGTAGGCAAGGACTTCTTAAATAAGACCCCCAAATTACAGGCAATAATACCAAAAATAAACAAGTGGGACTACATTAGGTTAAATAGCTTGTGCGCAACAAAAGAAACAATAATTGAAATGAATTGGCAACCCTCAGAATGGGAGAATATATTTGCAAACTAGGTCTTAGATAAGTGTCTGATAACCAGAATACACAGAGAACTCATGACCAAGATCCCCAGAGGAGACTGGAGGATAAGAGATTGCTGTGTGATCATCCCCCTTGGGGGGGGGTGATTTTTCACTTTCGTCTCTCTGTCTTTCTCTGTCTTTCTGGTGAGCACGTGTGCCCTATAGTCAAAACCTCTGATGTAGAAAAAAACTACCAAAAAAACTGTGAAAATAACCAAAAAAAATGAGAATACTATACGAGAAATACTAGACAGCATTAAGCACTCAAACGTCTGGATACTCAATATCCCAGAAGGCAAAGAAAGTTATTAGGGCATTGAAAATCTATTCCATGAAATCTTGGAAGAAAACTTTCCAAATTTAGAGAGGCATTCAAATATCCAGACCCAAGAAATATAAAGGACCCCTAATAGAATCAACCCAAGAAGATCTTCTCCAAGGCACATCATAGACATACATACTGGCCAAATCTACAAAGACAAGACACTAAAACTGGCAAGAGAGAAACATCAGATTATTTATAAAGGTTATCCAATCAGGTTAACCTCAGAACTCTTATCAGAACCAATGTGAGCAACGAAAGAATGGGAAAATATATTCAAAATATTAAATAAAAAACAGTTTCAACCAAGAACACTATACCTGGCAAGATTATCTTTCATATGGCAAGAAAGGATAAAAACATTCTCAGATAAACAAGACCTGAAAGAATTTGCCAATAGCAGACCCACTTTTCAAGAAGTTCTGAAAGGAGAGCTCTACCAGGAAAACTAAAGACACATACAGAAATAAGAGAACAAAAGGCGATCAAGAAAATGACTAATTTAATGCTAGGGACAAGAAATATCAACAATAACATTGAATGTTAATTTCCAGGATTTAAACGGAAAGATTGGACCACAGTAACACTGCATATTCAACAGGAGAGGGTTTGGACATAAGACTGAAATTCCAAAATAGAATTTTATGACTTTTGAGTAAAACATTACTGATTTCTTTTTTTTAACTATGCTTTGTTTTCCCAGTTTAAATAGTTTACTTTCTTTTGAGTTGTTGATAGGTTTAGCAATTTGTTAAAATATTTTTTTTGCTTGGTTCTTTAAATGGAAACAAACTTTTCTTCCTTCCTGAGCCCTCTTGAATTGGAAATATTTGGGAGTATTTTTATTTTGTGGCAGAAATGTTATTTGTGTAAATTCAATGATGTTTGCTGCATTGAATCTGAAATTGGAAATACTCATTATTGGAGAGGGCTTTGACTGGAATGTCGTACCTGAAGATTTATCAGAAAACTATGGAACTAAGGTGGATCTCAAGTTGGCCAACAGAAGCTCTTAGAAAGATGACCTGGTGCCATAAATAGTTCTGCCTGGCAGAGAGGATTAGAGAAGATATATGAAAGAATTTATAACATAAAATAACCTAGACTTTTCCAGCCCAGCATGTAATCAGTAGAGATTGCAAAAGAGCAACCACACCAGAGCATTATCTTGAAAAAGACTTTGAGGGAAGAGAAAGCGACTAATCTTTGCTAACAGATGGTATATCACAGAATACTTGGTAGGAAGTGCTGAAGAAGTATTTTTGTGTGACTTGTGTGCTGGGCATTTGCTTTTCAACCATTTGAGTAGTTGACATGTAAATATTTTCTCAAAAATATTTAAAACCATACTGTTTCTGTTGTTATAGAATCACCAACAAAATTATAAGAAATATTTTTAACATTATCTTTAAAATTCACTATTCTGAAATTTTGAAAGCTGTTTATTAACTATAAAGAACTATGGAGTATGAGCAAAAAATGTTTTGATATGTAAAGTAAATGTAGAACAATGTAAAATAAATAAATAAATGGTAAAAAATAATGCTAATAAAATTTTTAAAAAGAAAAAAACTAAAAAGAGAAATGTATCGACTCACAGTTCTGGAGCCTACCTGCCCGAAACAGAGGTGTCAGCCAAGTAGTTCATTATTTTATTTTTTTTTAGTTTATTTACTTTCTTTGTAATAGAGAGCATGTGCATGCATATGAGAGAGAGAAAGAAAAGAGAGAGAGAAGACCCTCAGCAGTGTCCCCTCATGCACGAATCCCTTTTTCTTGATCTTACAGGCACCAGACTCTCTGTCAGGATCACTTGAAGCCACTGTATTTTCAAGTCACCAGGGATCCAAATCCATGGTTGGCCATGTAGCTTTCTACCTCTGCAATAAGTTGGCTATTAACTGGGTCCGTCAGGCTGAGTCCAGGGTCATTTCTTTCTGAGGACCCTGGGGGGGTAGGGGGGAAGTGTGTCATAGCTCTCACCCAGCCACTGTGAAGTCAGCACCCCTTGGTATTCCTTGACTTGTAGATGCAGCAGTTCTGTCTCAGCCTCTGCTCTCATGTTGTATTCTTATTTTTGGTGGAGGGATCCCTCACCAGAATCGCCTTTGATGTCTTACCCAGTCTGGTAGCACATTAGGTAGCAAACTGAATTGCAGTGCTGAGAGCCTTTTGGATTCAGATCCCCTGAGGCAGTTGGAAAATCCGCCCAGCGCATTCATTCCTGTACTATGTTCCTGACATGCTGTGTGGTTGGGAGGGATGGTGGCAGGAGACACTGTCAAGGGTACTTCTCTGTCTCTCTCTCTTTCCTTTTTTCTTTTGCTCTCACATGTGCATACTCTATCATGAATAAAATAAATAGTCCTTTAACAAAAGAATTTCTTTCATGTCTATATTTCTACCAATAGTTTCTTCAAGGCAACCTAGGTGTTTTTAAACATTTCCTCAAATTCTTCCAGCCTCTACCCATTATGCAACTTGAAAGCTACTTCCACATTTATAGGAATTTGTTACAGTAGCACCCCCCCTTCCTACCAAAGTCTGTTTCTTTCAGAGTTTTCTGAGAAACAGAACTAATAGGATATATATATATAGAGAGAGAGAGAGAGAGAGAGTAGAAAGAGAGATTTTAAGGAATGAGCTCAAGCACTTGAAAGGTGTGGCTAATCTGGCATCCTTAGAGCAAGTAATCGGCTGGAAACTTGGGCAGAATTTCTCCAGGAAGCATCAGTTTTTGTTCTTAAGGCCTTCAATTGATTAAATGAGGCCCATCCATGTGATAAGGTATAATCTCCTTCTCTTAAAGTCAACTTATTAATGTTTACCACATCTACAAAAACCTGCAGAGAAGCCTCTATGCAGTGCTTGACCAAATACGCAGGTGCAATGGCCCAGCCGAGCTGACACATCCAATTAACCACCACAGGTGCAAGGGAGGCTATGAGGAGTCAGCGGAGAGAACGGAAAATGTTCAGAGCCTTGTTAGAAATCCAGCACTGAAGTGCAAATTTCTATGGTGGCGATGTTATACAGCTGTGTATGGTTAACCTTTGAGAGCCAGAGAGAGAGAAGAGTGATAAAGGTTGTACAGATCACAAGGGAGTGAGGAGCCCACTGCCTGAGGCAATCCTGAAAGGCAATGATCTGAACAGATACATGTCAGCTCACCAGCCTGGACCATGTTAACTACTGATATGAACAGGGGTTGAACTGTCCACAGATAGAAGTCCAAGAGAAAACATTTCATATCTTCCTCTTGTAGACAAACCAACATCTGGGTACAGGAGAGGGCCAGGGGTGGGGCCCTGCACAATTTGGAAACACAGCTATTTCGTATTGGAGTAAGGAAGGAGATCCACCAGGGAGTGTAGAGGGGAAAAACACAGAGCCAAGAAGACCCAGTGATTAGTCACTAGGGAACAACCACACTCGCAGAGACCAGGGAGAAGGCAGGAGGTGGGAACCAGAAAACCAGGCCTTGAGGATGGGTTCTGAATGGAAGGCAGCAGTCTGGAGGTTGGTGAAAGGTAAAGTCCCTGCCATAGTTTTCATAGGTTTCTAGAGGCCTCTAGAATGAGTGGATGGAAGCCTTTCCATGGGCAATATACATACAAGAATAATGAACATTTTTCAAGTATTCTTCTAAATGTTCCTAACACCAAGCCTATTCAGTAATTGCTATTATCACCTCTATTATCCATAAAAGAAAACTGAGGTACAGAGATCTTCAGGGGTCTTTTGTGAACTTTTCCAAGGTCATAAAGCTAGCAGACAGTAGAGCTGGAATTCGAGCGAAGGCAGCTTGGCTTCAAGGCTTCTGTTCCTAACTTTAAGCCATTAGCTATGTAGACGGTCATGCCTTGGTATCCATGAGGAACTGGTTCTCACACCCCTCACAGATACAAAATACACTGATGCTTAAGTTCCTTATATGAAATAGTGTAGTGTCGCCATATAACCTATACCATTCTCCTGGATATTTGAAATGAGTTCTGGATTATTTTAATACCTAAAGCAAGGTAAATGCTATGTAAATGGCTGTTATACTGTATTTTTTGTTTGCATCTTTTTTTTTTTTTGACAGGTTTTTGCTATAGGGCGCATGCACTCACCAGACAGAGAGAGACAGAGAGCCAGAAAGTGAGAAATCACCCCCCCCAGGGGGGGATGGTCACGCCGCAATCCCTTCTCCTCCATTCTCCTCTCGGGATCTTGGGCACGCATGCACACGCGCCCAGCGTGAGTTTTTTAAGCCACTGGGTCCAGGACGCGAACCGCAGTCGACTACATGGGAGTCCGCGACATAGCCGTTACGCTAACTGCTGGTTCCCCGTTTGCATCTTTTCAAAAATTATTGAGTTGCTATTTTATTTTATAGCATTTTTAATTTGTGATTTGTTGGATCTGCAGCTATGGAGTTTGTGAATACAGAGGACTGACTGTATAGACACGTTGCTGCCTCTTTAACTGTCTCTTAACTTCTCAAGTTGCTGTTTTCTGACTTTCCACTGCTTTAATCTGGCTGATCACAGATCAGTGAAGCAATGAAACTAATTAATTCTTCTAAGTTCGAATGCAAACTGTTTACAGGTAGTGAAAAATATAAACTAAAAAACAAAACCTTCTCATTAATTTTAGAGGACTAAGCAGCAATGTGGACACTGGGTCGGGGGGATGGGTGGGAGCTATGACAGAGAGAATATGCATAAATACAAGCGTTGAACATTTGAGCCTGTATAGCTCCTTAAATCTGAAGGGTCTGCCATCCAGGTTTACAAAGAAATTTGTACTAACCTTTGAAACCACTGCAGCAATTCATCAATGTTGAAGAGCCACCGAACAATGAAAGACTAAGAATGAACTTGAAAAGGGAAAGTTATGTTTGATTAAAATACTCCAAAAAGCTAGCCCCAAAAGTCATTTTCTGTGCACAACTAGAACAATATGGGCTGTAATTTAAAAGCAGCTAGACATATAGAAAGAGCTGATATTTGTACACTCAAAGTAAATTATACCAAACAAATATTGAAGCATTTGGGGAGAAAAAGTGAACTTCAGGGAATTGGTTATCTCTAAGTTGACTTGCATTTTTGAGGAAGTGAAAATCTCAGAGCAAAAAAAAAAAAAAAAAGAAATCAATACATCTTGAGGTCTAGATTTACCGAATGTCACTCATTATCTCATTTATCAATTTCTTTTTAAAATATTTATTTAATATCCTCTTGTTACCAGGCACTGTTTTAGATGCAGTGAAATTCAGGAAGAAATTCCTATCCTTATATGGTTCACACTGTAGAGACAAAAAGAAAAAACTTGGTAAATAAAATTTGTGATGTGGTTTACTAGATGATGGTAGACACTGGGTAGAGTAGATAAGAAAAAGGAGCGTGGCCACTGTGGTGTGGTGGTTAGGACAGCTGAATCCCATATGGCTGACTATGGTTTGAGTGCTAGACCCAGCAGCCTGAAAAACACACTGGGCATATGTGTGTGCTAGTCCGAAATCTAGAAAGCAAAATGGAAGGACAGGAATTGCAGCATGGTCATCCTCCATAGGGGGTGCTTTCTCACTTACCCACTCTCTCCTGACTCTCTCTTGTGAGCACATGCACCCTATAGTAAATTACAAAAAAAAAGAAAAAAGAAAGGGAAAGAAAGGGAAAGAAAAAGAAAGAAAGGAAGGAAGGAAGGAAGGGAGGGAGGAAGGAAGGAAGGAAGGGAGGGAGGGAGGGAGGAGGGGGGGAGGGGGAGGGAGGGAGGGAGGGAGGAAGGAAGGAAGGAAGGAAGGAAGGAAGGAAGGAAGGAAAAAAGAAAATCAAAGAAAGGAAGATAAGAAAAAGGAGCTGTAAAACGTGGAAGAGAGGGGCCAACAGATGGTGTGGTAGTTACATCACTGACATCACTGGACTCCCACATGGCTGACCACAGTTCAAGTCTTTGATCTGCCCACATGGCTGACCACAGTTCAAGTCTTCGATCTGATAACTTGAAACTCACGCCAGGCATGTGTGCAAATGTGCCCAATAATCCCAAGGGGAGAATGGAGGAGAAGAGATTGCAGCTTGGTCATCCCCTCTGGGGAGTGATTTCTCACATTTTGTCTCTCTCTATCTGTCTAGTGAGCAACGCTGCCTATAGCAACATTTTCTCATACAAACAAAAAACAAAACAGATAATAGAAAGAAGCCGAGAGATGGTAATCTGACTGAAATCCAGAAACAGAGAGGAAAAGAAGAGATAATAGCTAAAATAGTTTCAGAACAAAAAAAAAAAAAAAGAACATATATAAAAGACTTAACACTTCCAAACAACAAATAGCATCTAAGTCAGGAAGAGAGGTGGTACTTAGAAGTTAAGTGTTCAAAAGTAGTTATACTGAGACCAGCAGATGGCGTAATGGTTATGTTGCTAGAATCCTACATAGTTAACCTTGGTTCACATCCTAGACCCGGCAGCTTAAAATATGCTGGGCGTGTGTGTGTGTGTGTGTGTGTGTGTGTGTGTGTGTACCCAAAATCCCAAGAGGAGAATGGAGGAGAAAGGATTGCAGTGTGGCCATTCCCCTGGCAGGTGATTTCTCATTTTTTGTCTCTTTGTCTCTATTTCTCTGTCAATTACACATACCCTATAGCAAACATCTCTTTTTTAAAAAGTCATTATATTAATTATTTCCAATGCATTTCTAATGCTAAAAGTCTCTAGCACTTGATAGGTTAAGTTTTCTAAGGCAATTACTGAGTTCACAGACACTACAGGAGCTAAACAGGGTAGAATGCCACATCTCAACACAATGATCCATGATGTGGTGGAGTTAGCGTCTACCACTCAAGGGAACTGTTCAACTTTTTGGAATTTTGGCACCCAGGTTGTAAACATAGCAGTTTGAAATCAACCATGATAGCAGTGTTTACATCGCAGAAATCAATGAACACTACCACTGAGGGCCAGGTTTCAAACATTTCCCAGCCCATAACTCTTACCTGTACTCTTACCTCTATGACTTGCTGCTCCATAGCATTATGTCTATGCAGTATAACCTCATTGAAAGCAAAGGCACATTTCTTAAATGATTTTGTGTCCCTTGCAGAACCTGGCAGATGTCCCTCAAATATTTACTGTTTAATTCTATAAGTGGGGCCAGCAGGTGGCATGGAAGTTAAGGTGGCTGGATCCCACATGGCCAACCTGAGGTTCAACTCTCAGACCCGGGGCTTCAAAATGCACTTGCACATGAATGTTCAAAATTCCCCAAAAAAAGATGGAGGAGAAAAATTGCTGCATGGCCATCCGGGTGTCTCTCTCTGGCAAGTGCATACAACCTAAAGCAAAAAGAAATTAAAAAAAAAAAAAAAGAAAGGGAAAGAAATAAAAAGAAAGAAGGAAAAAGAAAGAGACAGAAAGAAAGAGAAAAAAGAAAGAAAGAGAGAAATAAAAGAAAGAAGACACTGTAAGTAAGATCAAGGGTAGTTCTTCATTTCTAAAGGAGGAACATATGCCTTTTAATGATGTATGAGATTTGGTCAGATAACGTTTTGATATCTGAATGTGAACACATTGGAAATAAGAAGAATTGCAAACTAAATGCATAAAAGAATGTGAGTATACTATTTGAATAATGAATAAGTGGCTTCCTTGACCTTGGGAAGGTGTCATGGAGAAGGCCTCTCTTCCCACTGTAAGCTTCCTCTCAAGTCACAGATAGAATTCTCAGTCTGCTCAGAAAAGAAAATGAAAGCATATACTGTGAAGCAGAAAGACAGAGTCAAGGTTCAATCGTTGCTTGGAAATAATGATTTTTGGGGTGCTTGCATCTTAAAGGCTGGTGCCGCAGTGTGTACTCAAATCTCTCCCTCCGTCTCTGTCCATCCACCCCTCCACCTGTACAATATAATGTCAGTTTCTATTTTGAGTTATATCCAAAGTGACAAAACTTGAAGGAACAGTGTAACGACATCATTTTTAAACTAACAAAATTTCAAAAGAAGTACAAGTTGAAGGAAAACAAATGAACTGGATCATTAGAAAAGTCATGATGTATTTTTTCATGTTTTTCTACACAAAAATGCCTCATACCTTTTCAGATGACCAAGAACCACTGAGAAAAGGAGCAAAAAGAACCATTTAAAGATCAACTTGAATGGGCACTAGCTAAGCAATGAAATAGATAGTTGAGATTCTGTCAAAAGTTTAACCTGACTGGAAAAGAAATTTTAAGATTGATTACGAGTAAAAATTTACTTACTATATATCATTAAGCACGTGATGAGGGAATTTGTCTCATGACTTAAAATTTACCTCCCCCAAAGCTGAAAAAATTGTAGTGAGCAACTGTACTTGACAAAGAGTTAGTTAAATTAGAAGCGTTTTCTTAGCATTTCCATCTTCCTCCATTCTACTTCTACGATCGATCAGCACAGGTAAGCCTGAACTGATAAGAACACAGTCATTATAGGCTGACGCCCAGTTTCGTCTTCCACCTCCACATTTGGCATCTGTGATTTTAGAAAATTCCATACGGAACTTAATCCAAGTTGAACAATTGACATCACAAAATTTAAGGTAGAAATAAAGTATTATCTATTCTTTATAGAAAAGGATCCTTTGGTTGTATTGGTAATGAAATAACAGAAGTAATGCTAAAATTAAAGGTCAAAAGTCATTCTAATAGTTCTTTCCACATGCTTTAAAGATGCTTGTGTGGTGTTTGTAGGAGCTAAACTTCTTTTCCATCTTAACATAAAAGGAAATGTTCTTTTAATCTTAAAAAAAAAAAAATCTATATGCTGCTTTTGAATTAAGGAAGCATGAAAAAGAGATTCATCCTGAGCTTGTAAAAAATAGTTTCAACCTTTACTCAGACACCCCAAACCAATATTTTTAGAATTGAAAGTAAGCGCACACAATGAGAAATGTAATCATTTCTAAACTGGAAGTAACTTATTTTTGAAATAAAGTTTTCTTTATGAAGGTCAAATGTTTACTGTGGAATTCAGTATTCTTTTCTTCTGTGACTGGGCCCACCCCAAAGTGTGAATCTTTGAAAAACTATATAAAATGATGTGGTCATATTTATTTTTAAACGCGAGCAAAGCGGATTCCACAAGGACATCAAGTTAAGGATGGAGAGATGAAGTTGCCTTGATTTCTCCGCCACATCGTGGCAGCCTTACAACATGGCATTGAGGTGTTTTAGAGTATTACCTCCTCCCTCCAACCCCCAAACGCACAAATCTGAGTGTGAGAACAATCGGCTTGCTGCGCAAATGAAGTTTGTGAGTATTTTTTCTCCTTGCCCTGTCACTCTCTT
>NW_006159861.1:650317-651025 GCF_000334495.1 Tupaia belangeri chinensis | reverse complement strand
ATTTAGTCAGCTTCCTATTCTGAAACCGTGCTACATAGAAGTTCTACAGCCGGGCTTACCAGCTTGCCTAACTGGCAGCTCTTTTCATATCATAAAAAAAAGCTAAAAAAGTCTCTGAAATTGTAATTCTCAAACTAATTCACACAATTGATATAGGACTCAAGTCACAGAGACAGTTACAATGGTTTGCAATGAACTGAGAAAAGAAGTGTCATGTGGTCAATGTGCATGTATGTATATGCATCCACTTAACGATATTAATATTTACTTTTTAATGAAATACGGTAAAAGGTAGTTTTAAAATATTTTTCCTTGAAAGCTGTGGGAGGCTGCGCACCAGCGAACATCACTGGTTTCTCAGAAAGCAATTACACAATGCCAAAGGCCACAATTGGTTCCATTCAAAAAACCTGACCTTCGAAACCATACTCTGATTGGCCACTAGAATCCCTCAGATTTGCATATCTGGTACCTCATGATTGGTCCAAAAGCAACCAATCATAACCCACCTTAACAACCAATCATAACCCACCTTTTACAACCAATCACGGCCCGCCAGCATGTATATAACCACGATGCCTGGCCCACAATAAACAGACGACCAGGAAGACGACACAGACGACCAGGAAGATGACACAGACAACCAGGAAGACGACCCTGGAGAGCCTGAAGAGCTGAAACACTGCACAGTCCCCAGATGACTCAGAA
>NW_006159861.1:634456-650128 GCF_000334495.1 Tupaia belangeri chinensis | reverse complement strand
CTGTTCGACTGTCTGACAACCCAGAGTACAAGATACCATAAATCACTTTCCTTAAGAATTCATTTTGGGGGGCACCAGCAGTTGGTGTAATGGCTATGTCACTGGACTCCCATGTAGTCGATTGTGGTTCAAGTCCTGGACCTGGTGACTTAAAGTCACACTGGGCACTTGTATGTGAGTGCCCAAGATCCCAAGGGGAGAATGGACGAGAAGGGATTGCGGCATGGCCATCCTCCCTGGGGCGGTGATTTCTCATTTTCTGTCCCTCTGTCTCTCTCTTTCTTGCCGGTGAGTGGCACTATAGTAAAAACCTCTAAAATAAAGAAATAAATACATTTTAAAAAAGAATTCACTTTGGGGACCAACAGTTGATGTAATGACTATGTCGCTGGACTCCCATATAGTCGACCATGGTTCAAGTCCTGGACCCAGTGGCTTAAGCTCATACTGGGCACATGTGCGTATGTGCCCAAGATCCTGAAAGGAGAATGGAGGAGGAGGGATTGTGGTGTGGCCATCCCCTCGGGGGTGATTTCTCGCTTTCTGTCTCTCTGTCTCTATCTTTCTGGTGAGCACACATGCCCTATAGATAAAACCTCTCCCCCTCAAAAAAAAAATTCACTTTGGATACTTTTGGATAATTTTAAGAATTTTTACACTGGGCCTAGTCCATGGCCTAGTGGTTAAGGGAGCTAGATCCCACATGGACAAACCCATGATACAAGTCCTGGCTCCAGCAACTTGAAAAACACGTCAGGCAAGTGTTTCTGTGTGTCCAGATCTCAGCAGAATGGAGGAATGAAGGAGCAGGGCATGTACGTGACCACATCCTATGGAGAGTGCTTTCTTCCTCCCTCTCTGTCTCTCTCTTGTCTCTCTGGTGACCATGAAAGCCCTCGGAGAAGAAAAGGAATTTTAAAACATATTTACCTTGAGCATTTTATTTTGTTTGACAAGAATCAGTAAAATGTCTTTTTGTCTTTTATTTTATGATAGCAATTTTTTTCTAACAATAGGTTTCTAGCTCCTTGCTATAAATAAAGATTATATTGCTCCTGATGGATGGAGAAATTGCTGTAAAAATCTGACTTCATGGATTTATATGTTACTTAAGGTTTTCTGGGTGACCAAGCACAAAGTGCGCCATTAACCATCCATAGCACTCTCCCTTTCTCCCTCTGTCTCAGCCGACTCAGAGCCCAAAGTCCACAGACATGTTTTCTCCTCTCTAAGGAAGACATTCATTTCCCTGTCTACACATTTAACTCCATGATACCTTGGGGTGAGCTTTATTGTTGCAGAGCAGAGTATGCTAAACATGTGGACATAAAAAATAAATAACTTTAGGATAAATTATCTTTTAAATATGCACAGGGGGAATTAAAAGATGTGGAAACAGAGATTTAACAAAAATAATTGGGCTTTAGTAGAAAGAAAGCATCCAAGGAATAGCCCACTTGATCACCTCAATGGAATGTCAGCCAACATCCTGTCAAGCAGAGCTGCTATGGTGCCCCTTTGTTCCACAGAAAACTTAAATACTCTTCCCATAGCAAAAGGTGGGAAACAGCATAACCATTCCTTTCCAACTCCTTTCTTTCTTGTTCACAGAGGCACCAGGGAAAGCTCCCAATAAGGAAGTCAACTAGCCAAGAGAATTCAAACTGAGGAAATTGTCCAGTTTCATTATTTTTGCTATTCCAATTCTTGGGAAAGATTTTTCTTAGAATCAGCTGCACTGGAGATGGGTAGAAACAGACTAACCTCCTTCCCACTACATCAAAATCCTCTCGTTCTCCTGCTATGGTGTGAATATATCCCACAATGTTCTCAAATTCAGAGTTTAATTCTCAATGCAGAAGCATTGGAAGAGAAGTGGGACCTTAGAGGGTGATTATGTCAGAGGGATTTGCCCTTGTGAATGGGCTGTTGTTATCATTATCACAGGAGTGAGTTTGTTATTGTGAGAGTAAGTTTGTTATAAACACAAATTTCATACCCTTCTCCTATCTTGTTCTCTCTCTTTGGTCCTCTGCCTTCTCTTTTGGGATGATGCTGCACAAAGACGATGGCTGGATTTAGACGCTATGCTCTTGGACTTACCAGCCTCTAGAACTGTAAGCCAAATACACCTCTTTAAGTTATCTAGTCAGTAGTGTTGTCTTATAGCAATACAAAACAGACTAAGACATCTCCCTTTAGTTCTCTTCTTATATTGACTTTGGGAGTTAGTTCTGTATTGAGGTTCCCCAGAAAGCTCAAAGGGGAGTAAATTTAGGGTATTTAGGGCATTTGCCATCTGCCTTCAATGTTGGTCACAACCTTAGAATAAGAAAAACAAAATTCCAGACATCTTGTTTCTATGTGGAAACTAACCTGGTAATATGAGTATATTAGAGATTATAAATTAAAGGTTCACTGGGGGATAATCAGCTTTGGGAGCAAGCTAGAAATGTAAGAATGTTGAAGACAGCAAAGCTGCCTCCTGACACTATTCACACGCCCTGGTATTTTATAAGAAATGGAAAGCTTTTCCTAAACTGAAGGCCTCATCTCTGTTAATAAAGCATTACCATGGCTTCATGCTTTATTTTCTCTTTTGTAGGCCCAAGGTTCTAAGGGGAAAAAATGTACTTCATGTTCTGCCTTGAGCAGAACTAAATCCAAAATAATTCAACTTAAAAATTTCATTTTGACATAAGATAGAACCCTAGGAAACAGGTAGTCAGGACAAAAGGCCCAAAGACAAAGGCACAATAGCCAAGCTTGTACTAGGTACTGCTTGCTCAGAAAAACACAGCTTGCAGTGGTGACTTGATGATTACTTATGGAGCATGACCTAAAGCAATTTTGGCTTTTTCCATGCCCCCTTTACATTCCAGAACCTAGGTAATGATTTTTAGTACCCAAAGCTCTTACACAAGGACCAAAGTCTCAAACAAACATTGACCTCTAGATCACAATCTGAGACCTGAAGCTCTCAAAGTCTTGGACAATTATTTACCAAAAGTTCTCTAAATGTATAGTTCCCTAAATGTACAGCATGACATACCTAACATGTGATCCCCCTCCCCCATGAACAAGTTCCTTCTAGCTAGAATAAAAACCCTTAGCAAGAGCTCCAAATCAGCAACTCACTGTTCAGGACCGTCCCCTACCCTTCTTTCAATAAACTCCACTTTACCATCCCCTCTCTGTGTCCACGTCTCTAATTCTTCAGGAGCATGAGGATCCTGCACTGGTATTGGAGCTGATCACCCTAATATCCTGCATCATATTCTGTTCTATGCTGCTCCTAATGTTACAATGACACAGGATATATTCAGCCTCCTCCTTTTTTCTACCTCTATTCTTTGACTTTTCTCTAATCCCTAGGACTTCCTTGCAAATGTTCAGATCTTCCATGAATTATTTAAACCAAAACTTGGAAGTCATCTTTGATTCCTTTCCTTCCTTCACAATCACATTTAATGTATCAGTGAATCCCAACAGTGCTATTCATTAACACATAGCAAATTTGAATACTTCTAGCCAGGTAAGTAAACTTTTTTTTCTTTTGGAGTTTTTTTTTGCTTTCAGGCGCGTGCGCTCACCAGACAGAGAGAGACAGACAGACAGAAAACGAGAAATCACCCCCCAGGGGGGATGGTCACACCACAATCCCTTCTCCTCCATTCTCCTCTCCGGATCTTGGGCATGCACCCACACGCGCCAGGTGTGAGTTTTAAGCCACCGGGTCCGGGACGCAAACTACGGTCGACTACATGGGAGTCCAGCGACATAGCCATTACACTAACTGCTGGTCCCAGTAAGTAACCCTTTTATACCAGCTCATTGTAATTTGTCACTCAGTTAACTTCAAAGGCACCTATTTTGTCTTTGTGCTCATACAATTGCCTTCCAAATACAACCAAATACAGCCTATTCCTAAATAGCGTTATACATGTAAGGTTTTACAAGAAAATTATAAACTAACTACTCTTATGGATATAATTGCAAAAACCTCAACAAAATAATAACTAAATGAATCCAGAAACATAAAACAGTCATAAACCATGACCAAGTAGGCTTTTTAGCACAAATGAGAGGTCAGTTTAACATCCAAACTTAATTAATTTAATGCATCATATTAATAGAATAAACCAGGTAAACATATGATAACCTCATTGGATACAGAAAAAAATTTAAACTTATGATATAAACATGAAACAAAGTAGCAACACAAAAGGAATTTCTCAACACAATATAGGGCATCTATAAAAAAACACAGCTAATAACATACTTACAAGTGAAATGTTTTTCCCCTAAGATAAAGAATAAATCAAGGATACCTGCCCTTACCACTTATAGTCAACATTGTTCTAGAGGTTCTAGCCAAGGCACTTAGACAATAAAATAGAGCAAAGATGTCCAGATTGGAAAGAATGAACAAAGCAATCCTTATATGCAGATGACATAAACTTGAATATAGTAAAATCATTAAAAATCTACAGAAAATTAGATATGAATAAGAGTTCAGAAAAGTAAGATTCATACACAAAATTAATGTGTTTCTATTCTATACACTAGCTATGAACAAACTACATACTTTTTTTTTTTTTGAGAGTTTTGCTATAGAGTGCATGTGCACACCAGAGAGATAGAAAGCAAGAAATCACCCCCCCGCCCCAAGGGGAATGGCCATGCAGCAATCCCTTCTCCATTCTCCTCTCGGGATCTTGGGCATGCATGCACATGAGCCCGGTATGAGTTTTAAGACACCAGGTCCAAAATTCCAACCATAGTCAGCTATGTGGGAATACAGTAACGTAACTATTACCCCATCTGCTGGTCCCACCAGATACATTTTATAGGTCTAATTTATAAAAGTAGTCAAACATAATAAAATATTTATGAATCAATTTTAAAAATAAACTGCAATATCTGCTCACAGAAAACTACAAAATATTTTTTAATTGAAGAAGATCTAAATAAATGCAAAGATATTCCAAATTCATGGTTTGGAAGATTAAATCTTGTTAAGAAGAGAATAATTTCCAACTGATCTATGAATTCAACATATTCACTACTAAAATTCAAACTAGGTTTTTTTTTTCTTTTGGATAATTCTAAAAAATTCATATAGAAATTCAAGAAACCCAGAATAATCAAAATTACATCGAAAAAGAACAGCGTTGGAAGAATCACACATCTCAGTTTCATAATTATTGTAAAGTTATACTGATTGATACAATGTGGCACTAGTATATTCTTTTCAACAACCGGTACTGGGACAACTGGATAGCCACATGCAAAAGAAGGAACTTTGGCCAGCCAGGGAAGCACAACAGTAACACAACACTTTACAATGCTGGGACCATGCGAGAGTTTGACAGGTTTGCATCCAAAGGTCTCCTCGTATGCCCTGGGTGTATGTGCATGCCATGCAATCCAGTAATCATACTCCTTGGTATTTACCCAAAGGAGCTGAAAACTTCTGTTCACAAAGACATGCTTCTGGGTGTATATAGATATATATATATATATATGTATATATATATATAGATCAGTGTTATTCATAATTGCCAAAATTTGGAAACAACCAATATAGTTCTCAGTTGGTGGAATGAATGGTGGCACATCCAAACAATGGAATTTATTCAGTGCTAAAGTGAAATGAGTTATCAGACCATGGAAAGACATAGAGAAAACTTGAATGCGTATCACTAAATGAAAGAAGCCAACAGTTCTGAAAAGTTTGCATACTACCTGATTCCAAACACATCACACTCTGGGAAAAGACAAAGCCGTGGAGACAGCAAACATGTCAGTGGTTGCCAAGGGATAAGAGGGGCCAGCAGGTGGCATGGTGGTTTGGACACTGGACTCCACATGGACAACCACTATTCCAGAGTCCCAGACCTGGAAGCTTGCAAGCTCTCTCTCTCTCTGTTTCTCTCATGAGCACACAGGCCCTGTAGCAAATTGAAGAATAATGAGAATGACAAATAAAATTAAATAAATAATTGTTTTTAAAAAGAGGAGAGGTGAATAGGCAAAGCATAGAGAATTTTTAAGGCGGTGAAACTCTTCTGTATGATAGATACACACCATTACACATTTATCGAAATCTACAAGATTTATAACACCAGCACTAAACCCTACTGTAATCTATGGATTTTTAGTGATAATGATGCATCAGTGTAAATTCATCAATTGTAATAAATGTACCACTCTCGAGAGGAATATTGATAATAAGGGTCTATGCATGTGGAGGAGCGGGGAATATACAGGAAATCTCTATACCTTTCACTCTATTTCTTTCAACCTATAACTGCTCTGTAGCAAATTTAAATACAAATGCAATTTTTTAAAAGTATATTTAAGGTAAAAACAACTTAGTGTTTTAAATTTAATGTATTCATTAATTCATTTACTTTATAGTTATTTAACAATCACTTCATGCTCTAATTCTAATATAGGAGACAGAAAATAAAAAAAAGCAAACAGAAAGTTTTTAAAAAATAGGACTATCTATTACATAGAAAATAACAATCTTGCAATAATGCCTGGAGAACTATTTTTAACTGGGTGATCGTCAGGGAATGAGATTAAAGATAAGATCTGAATGATAGGGATGAGTCAGCCATGCTCAAGTCATAGAATTATTGAAGGTAGAATAAGCTGGAAATATTAAGAGTTGGCCGAAAGATAGGAAAGAGCTTAGTATATTCCTAGAACCCAAGAAAGGATTGAGCACCTGAAACTTCCTGACAAAGGAATAATATAAAGCAGAAAATGTCACAAAGGTAGACCCAGTTTGATAAATTGAGTTCTTGATTAGCTAAGTCTTTTCTATGTAGTATGAGATGAGAAACCATTAAAGAGATTTAAACACAATAGTGACCCAATGTGATTTGCATTTTCAAGGGATCATCTGCCTGCCAGTAAAAGTTCTGAGAAATCAAATATTGACTTTTGTTCTCCCTGTAACTACGTTTATTACTCAAGAGCAAAGCCAATTCATGATTCCATGGCTTCAATATTTGCTTCTGGTCCATCATTTAGTGAACTGTCTAGAAATCCTTCCTACTGTCAAGGAAGAAGAGAGAATGAAATTCACCTCCATTACCAATACTGAGATCAATGAACCGCAAATACCCTGAACTGTGCAAGGAGCAGATCTTATTACACCATAAACCCAGTGACACAGCTCTTCCTCCAAAGCACAGATTTCCTTGTACTGCTAGTAAGCCCTGAATATTGGTTCTCAGTAGCAGGAATTGACTCCAAATATTAATTTAACTGAAGCTTGGGGTTCCTGGGAATTAGGTACTAGAAGACAGAAAAATGCATCTAAATGAACATAAATTAGAAAAATCCCCCAAGAGTCTAGGAAACCGTTTACAACATTCAAGTTATAAGCATCATTCATCTCTTAAACATGTATAGGCTGAGGATATAATCTAGAAATCAAGCGATAAGGAAAATACCCATGTCGTTGGCAATGCCTCACATCGAGAGTCATCAGAACAGCTGGGACCGAATGTTTCTGTGAAAACGGCCCGTGTTACATGCTACTCATATTATCATAGGAAGACACAGCAAATCCTCAACTGCTACAAGTCAGGCATATTGTGAATTTAAGAAGCCTCTCCCATAAATCAGTCAAGGCAAAATCAAGTCTTCACACAGAGGATGCAGTGTACTGTAAGCTTACTATATGTCTTAAGCCAAAAGACAAGATACTAAAAATAAAGCAGAGTCAGCCTGATAAATTCATCATGTGATAGAATTTATTTTATAATTCATTTTTTGTAGGATGTTGTCTGCTAATTTTGCAGAAAAATAGGAACACCTTTATGTTTTGCATTAATTCTATTTATTCTATTCTAATTTGGACTTTTGCATTCTACTTTAATAATTGTTGCTATGGACAAAAATTTAGCATAATACTTTGCATACTTTCTGACAGCCATAATGGCACACTTATTAGCAGATGCTGCTGTCAATATTACTTGATCCATTTTATAGATGAAAGAAACATTAAGCATATTGCCCAACGTTTACAAGTGTCAATTTCAGGCTGCTTGATTCCAGACACATTTCCACTCACATTTCTCTGTGCATAGACAGTTGTGCATGTTTGAGAAAAAAAGAGATTTCATGTTTTTCCATGGCCCTTCGAGCCAATTGTGATGCAAAAACTTCTGTAGATATTGGTGACTTACTTTAGGAATGTAATGTCTATAATCAGGAAGCGCCATAGGGGAACAGAAGGTAGTGTAGCCTGAGAGAGCTTAAAGTTAAAGACTCCTTTTGCCCTCTCCAAATAAAAATGCTATATTTCCAGTTAACCTTAAACAGAAATGCTAAGTAAAAGAAGCCCTCATAAACAGTTTCCACCAAAGCAGTCATCGGGTTACTTAAGCTGCCCCTGCTCTCTGGTACCAATCAGGTTGAAGGTATACCCTAATGCATCTGTGATTTTCTGCTCCAACAGTAAATTGTGCACTTACTTGGAATCATCGCAAAAATATTCATGGAAGTAATACACACATTTTAAGGCAATTTGTAATTAAATTATGAATATAAAAAGCAAAGTAAGAGACGTGTTAGAAAAAAGCAATCAATAGGCAAAGGTAAGAGAAATATTAATATTTAAAGAAAACTGTAAACTCTAATAGGATTGTGCACTCAGTGTGGCTTCACAGGTATTTCTCCTTCCATTTTCAGAAAAACCCTAACAAAATTCTCAATATTATGATTTATTCAAGTAAGATAGAAACTTTAATCTGAGAACTTTTACTTCAATCATTTGAAAATGATATCAAATATCAAAACATTGGTGAATGAATGTACATGTATTTTTCAAGTTAAAATAAAATGTATGTTATGTTTCATCCTTATATGAAACATATTTCAAATTGAACAAATACTTTGATGTTGGGAAAGATAAGAGCATCTATACTGTACTGTTGTGTTTTTACAGTTCTTTAAATACCACCATAAAGAAAGATCTGAAAAGAAGTTATCCACTCACTCAAATTAAAGAGCATATGGAAAAATTTATTTGCAAGATGAGATAAAATTAAACCTATGACATGAAATCTTTAAGTCCCAGGAATAACTGTGGATAGCAATAGTCAGGAGAATTCCAAATGAACCCAACCTTGATCAGAGGAAGGAAAGAATCTGCATGTGTATGTGAAGAGTTCTAAGTTGTTAATGCATATTCTCACTCTAGGTAATCGTGACCGCCAAACAATTTGCATATAGTTTTGTGCCTCAGTTACTTCATCTCTAAAATAAGGAAACTGCTACTCTAGTCTAGTTTAAAAATTATGCATAGGTTCGAAATTTTGATTTCACAAAAATTATGAGATCAATCTTTACATTGAGAGATTTAAGAATTAATTTATATTTCATATAGAACTATCATTTCCTCATATTCAGAGGGTTTTCCACTCAAACTTTACCAAACATGCTCAATAGTCAATATATTCTCAGTTAATCTTGAAAATCTTAAATAAGAAATCAAAAAAATTACACAATGATGACAGATACTTGAATCTTAAAATATTCAACATTAAAATTATGCCTAAAAACATTTAAGAACAAAAGGAGGACAAATCTCCAAGAAAGTGAATACATTTAAAGAAAGAAACTACACATTTCTTTTATCCCTTCAGTTCACCCATTCATGGATGTATTGATTTTATATCTTAGCTATCATAAATACCGTTTCCTTATACATGGAGTGCAGCTATCTCTTTGACATCGAGAACAGAATTGTGACTATTTTTCCTATTCTAAGATACTTTCTAAGGGACCTGAGGGAGTCACATTTACAAATATTAATCTTGCTCTAACAGTTCATTCTGGTCCAGCGATTGTGGGATGTCTCCTATATCCTATCTTTGACATAGTAAAACCTTCTTATTGCTGTTAAACTTAAAAACAGGCATTCTTTTTGCTGGCTTTAAGGTTTTGTTTTTGTATTTTTGTTGTTGTTTTGTTTTGTTTTGTTTTAGAAACAGACTTGTACTTTTAACCAATTACTAATGTAAGAATTTCTAAACCCACTTGAACCTACAAATTCTGCTTCCAGAAGTCTAGCCCCAAAGGCCTCCTTATGCTGAATTGCAACTTTGTGTCTCCTGCTCTTAGTACTCAATAAAATGAATCCTATATGAGCACTCCAAAAACACTTCTGTGTTTTCTAGATTTGGTCACCCATATTTGTGCTTAGAATAAACTGTTTTATTTCTTTCTATAGAGCTTGGTTATTTCTGTTGACAACATACTGATTTCAGTTCCTTTGGATATACTCCCCAAAGTGATATTGCTGGATTATATGGTCTGCTTTTTATTTTTTGATGGCCTTCAACAATGTATTCCATAATAAATGGTTGAGCTAATCAGGTGTGAGGTGTTACCTCACTGCAATTCTAATTTACACTTCTCTGATAATTAATGATGTTGAGTATTTTTTCATGAAATGTTTGTCATCTGTGTGTCTTCATTTGAGAAGTTTCTGTTTAGTTTAGCTTTTTTTTCTTTTTTTTTGCCCGTATTTTAATCAGGTTATTTTCTTGCTATAGTGTTATATTTTGGATATTACCCTTTTGTCAGATGCATGTTGTGTAAATATTTACTATTCAGCCTTAAGAAGTAA
Organism: Tupaia belangeri chinensis; assembly: GCF_000334495.1. NCBI lineage: Eukaryota > Metazoa > Chordata > Mammalia > Scandentia > Tupaiidae > Tupaia > Tupaia belangeri. Next base: position 639,471 of record NW_006159861.1, on the reverse strand, counting down.
TAAAACTCTGTCATTTGAGCCAATAGAGATGAATCTAAAAGAAATTATGCTAAATGAAATAACCCAGAAATGGAAAGACAAATGGCACATGATCTCATCCATATGTGAAATATAAAAATGTGTAACTTATAGAACTGGAGGGTAGAATTACGGTTACCAGAGGACACTGGGATGGAATAGAGAGGGCAGCAGTGAGGGAATGGAGAGTTATTGCTCAAAGGTACAAAGTCTCAGGTACACAAGAGGACGAGTTTTGAAATCTATTGCATTCAGTCAATAATGGTGTATGTTTCAAAATAACTGAAAGAGTAAACCCGAAATGTGTCACCACAAAAAAATTTCAATAAGTGAGGTGATGGTATGCCTATTAGATTGACTTAGTCAATTAATCGTACTCCATAAATGTAATATAATATAATTCATCTATTAAAATAATAAAATTATCAAAATAATCTTGTTGCTTCTTAAACATAGGAGGCTAGAGTAAGATTGCCAACTATAATCAATAACCTCATTAACAAGAGTGCCTTTCTGGGGCTGGCAGGTGACATGCTGGTTAAGGTGCTAGAATCCTACATGGTTGACTCTGGTTCAAGTCCCAACCTATGACTTTTCTCCTTTCTCTCTCTGGTGAGTACATTTATCCATAACAAATTAAAAAATAATAACAATGATAAATGAAATTAAATAAATAATTCTAAAAAAAAGAAAAGTATGCCTTTATACCTAACCAAGGAATGTATGTGTGCTCAGGATCTGGATATGTGAATTATACCAAACCGTTAGGCAAAATATCACATTATATAGCAAAATCTTACACCTTAGGATACTGAATTGAACACACACACACACAAAAACAAACAAACAAACAAACAAAAAACACTTACCTACTTCTAATCTTTGTCCTTACTTTGTTTTTTAATTTTTTTAAAGAGGTTTTTGCTATAGGGCTCATCCGCTCACTAGAAAGGCAGAGACAGAGAGACAAAAAGCCAGAAATCACCATGCCATAATCCCTTCTCCTCCATTCTCCTCTTGGGATGTTGGGCACACACGCACATGTGCCCGGTGGGAGTTTAAGTCACTGGGTCTAGGACTCAAATCACAGTCGACTACATAGGAGTCCAGTGACATAGCCATTACATCACTGCTGGTCCCCTTTGTTCTTTGTTTGTTTGTTTGTTTGGGTTTTTTGGGGACAGGTATTTGCTATAGGGCATGTTCGCTCGCCAGAAAGACAGAGAGAGACAGAAACAGAAAGCAAGAAATCACCCCCCAGGGAGGATGGTCACTCTGCAATCTCTTCTCCTCCTTTCTTCTCTCGGGATCTTGAACACGCACACACACGTGCCCAGCGTGAGTTTAAGCCACTGGGTCCAGGATTCGAACCACGGTGGACTACATGGGAGTCCAGTGACATAGCCATTACACCAACTGCTGGTCTCTGGTCCCCTTTGTTCTTATTTTTTAATGTACATGGGATCTTCAAAAAATGCTCATAGAAAATGTGTATTATGAAAAAGCTATGCATGGATTTTAAAATGGGACATCAAAATGAACTCATACCAACTTTTTATGATGAGTCTGAGCAGGATCTAGTTTGAGGCATAAAGAAAGGCAAGGGCCAGCAGGTGGCATGGTGGTTGAGGGTGCTGGACTCCCACATGGCTGACCACAGTTCGCATCCCTGACCTGGCAGCTTGCTTTCTCACTTTCTCTCTCTCTCTCACTCTGCCCCTCTCTGGGCAAATACAATAAATAAATAAATGGATAAACACAGTTGAATAAAATAATTCTTTAAAAAGAAAAAAAAAAGATTAAAAAAAAAGAAAGACAAGACATCAATTTGAAAAGATCTCCTATGAGTGCAACACAAATACTGCTAAGTAAAAGCAAAAACAAACATTGAGTTGTTGGTGAAGGTTAACAAGATAAAAGGTGAAATCATTGATGCTTTCTGAAAAGTTGATGGTGACACTATCCCAAAGAAATCAGTAGTTTACCAATAAATAATAACTCATTTTATGAAGGATGAGAACTTGTGTAATTGTGACCAGAGTATAGATAACACGCATCAATTTGTGAGGAAAAAGTTCATCTTGTTTTGTTTTTTAATTTTAAAATGACCAATGACTAACAGAAGAAACAGTAAGCAATAGCATAGATATCTCAGTTGGTTCAGTGTATACAGTTATGCCTGAAAAATGAAAGTTGAGCAAGCTGTGTGTTCAATGAGTACCAACATTATTGTGCCTGGATCAGCTGCAGACAAGAGCACAGCTTTCAATGGGTATTTTATGTAAGTGGGATCAAGATTCTTACTGATTTCTTCGAAACATTGTAACAACCCTGAAGACAAGGTACAATCACAGCAATGGCTACCAGTAAGTAAAAGTGGTTCAGTCTATGCAAGAGCAGATCAGTCAATATCAAAGGTCAGGGCAACTGTTTCCTAGGATGCTCAAGACGTTTTGCTTGTTGACTTTATGGAGGACCCGAGGAATGATAACCTTTGTTTATTATGAGAGTGTTTTGAAAAAAACTAAAGGAAGCTCTAGCAGAAAAATGCTTAGAAAGCTTGACCAGAGCATCCTTCCTTACCATGACAATGTCTCCGCTCATTTCTCTCATCTAGCAAGAATAATTTTGTAAGAGTCCAATGGGAAATCATTAGGATTCCACTTTACAGACCATATTTAGCTTCTTTTGATTTCTTTTTGATTCTTAATTTTAAAATTAAAAAAGACAACTTAAAAGCATACCCTTTTTTTTTTTAGTTAATAATATTAAAAAGATTGCATTGACATGGTTAAATTCTTTAGGGATGTTCAAAATGGCTGGTATCACCACTTACAAAAGTGTCTTGAATGTGATAGAGCATATGCTGAGAAATAAACTTTTATTTTTTAATTTTATCTTTAAAACAATTTTTCTAAGAACTTCACAAAGCCATCATATATATATATATATTATACATAAATATTTATATAACAATAAGATCATAGATAGATGAGAGTGAGAGACAGAGAAGATCTGGAAATTCACATGTGTCCTTTTCCTTGGTGGACTTAGTGGAAAATCTCAGAACAGCAATCATAAAGCCAAGTCTCCAAGGAAACTAGGACCCTTTTGCCTCATGAACTCTCCCTAAACCTTTCTACTCTTATCCATCAAGGTTAACTTTATAGAATTATATCCTAGTCAGTATGTATGGTGATATTATAGAGCATCTATAAATTATCTAGAAATAATAGATTATACCAAGAATTTTCATATCTTAAGTTAACAAAAGGGTTCAAAATTTACAACATGTTGCGAACATTCTTTTCACAGACCATTAAAAATGGAGGATCTGGATTTAGTTGGAAACACAAGGATCTTCTATTTAACCTAATGGATTGTGATTTTCAAACTGGAATCATAGAAACGACAAATTTTTACATAACTAGCTCAAAAAATGTGGTAGCCAAGTACTATAAAACAGAGTTATTTTCTACAAATAGTAGGATAACTGATAATTCTCATTTCTCTTTAGAATCAAACATCTCAATAGTTTTAAGTTTTTGGAGTAAGGCAGTTTCACTGCAGTAGCACTACTGGACCCACATGTGAGAAGTCCTGGGTTCACAACCCAGGACCTCCCTGGGAATGTGTTCTGTGTGCTGTGATCTAGGCTGGCTATGATTAGAAGTGGATTGCAGCATGAAAATTCTGTTGGGGATCTCCCTCTCTCTCTCTCTCAGTCTCTCTCTGTCTTTCTCTCACTGTCTGTCTCTCTCATTAAGGAATAAATAAACTTACAGAAATGTTTTATATTTTTAGTTTGGGTACACAGAACAATGAAGTTTCCTAAGTGTGATGTTCATTAAGGATTCTAAGCATGATGCCTATAAAGGACCCAGTTCTACACATTACCTAATTTTAGTACTCTCCAGGTCAAGATAGACAGAAACAAGAGTATAAAAGGTACATCTTTATCTTTTCCATTTATTCTAGAAATTCATCTCCTAGCTCCCTCATCACATTTCAAATCATAAGAGTTTAATAGAAATTAGTAAAGAAAGCAAGAAATCTGGTAAGAACTAGAAAGTACATAGCTCATACTGCCAACTGAAATAGCCACTATAGAAATAATAAGTACAATTTATTACTAAGCATGAGATTGAGTGGAGATTGAGACAAAGTGTTTCTCCAGGTGCTAAGATACAGTGTTTCCTTTGATATATTTCTGAAGATAGGACAGTTGTCAAGCAGCATAAAGAGTCTTTTATACTGGTCTGGCCCAAAATGGTGAGACATCTATGCAACTTGTAGGTTATAGGTGAGTCTGAAATTCTTAGATTAGTAAATGGGTAAAAAAAAAATAGAAAAACAAGTCTGTTCTAGAAAGAAATCAGCGAAAGTTTGTTTACTCTAATGGATTGAAAAAGTGTGACACATATACTGTATGGAACACTATTCAACCATAAAAAACAACATCCTGGCATTTGATAGAAAGTGAACAAATATGGAAGATTTACTGCTGAGTGAAGCAAGTCAAACTATGAAAGAGAGACATTGTATATCTCCACTTAATATATACCAACCGTCTACATACTATGGTGGAAACAAAGTTTAGAGGATATAGACTCATGGAAAATGGTTATGGATACTGGAGATAGTGTGGGAAGAAGGTAGGAAGAGGGGAGAGTGTGAGGAAAGAAATTAAGGAGAAAGAGAGACGAGATATTTATGGGACAGAAATGGATTGCTGTCTGTGGATGATAATGCGTATAGTATCCTCAACTGGACTGATGTGATGTGTATTCATGTTGGATAAATTCATTTTACAAACTAAGCAATATATTGAGATTAAATGTATAAAATAACTTAAAATTTAAAAAAGATTGTTTAAAAGATAAGAAGGCTTACTAGCCTCATAAAAACACTATGCCAACCCAAATGTCCACAAACAGATGAATGGATTGAAAAATTGTGGCACATATACTCCATGGAATACTATTCAGTCATAAAAA
>NW_006159861.1:630733-634437 GCF_000334495.1 Tupaia belangeri chinensis | reverse complement strand
CTCCATTCTCCTCTCAGGATCTTGGGCACACACACACGCACCCGGCGTGAGTTTTAAGTCACTGGGTCCGGGATGCAAAACGCAGTCGACTACATGGGAGTCCAGCGACATAGCCATTACGCTAACTGCTGGTCCCAAGGCCATGGAATTTGATAGAAAATAGATGAATATGGAAGATTTGTTGCTGAATGAAGCAAGTCAGGCTATGAAAGAGAGACATTGGATGTCTCCACTTAACATATACCGACTGTCCGCACTCTATGGAAGAGACTGATAGACTGGAGAACATAAAAGTATTAAAAATTGTAATGGACACTAGAGAGAGTGTGGGAGGGGAAGAGCTTAGGAAATTTGGAGGAAAAATGGAGAGGTAAGACACTTGCGGGACACAGATAAGGTCTAATTAATATCTGTTGACAAGGATGTCTATGGTGGGCTCAACTGGGCTGGACTGAGGTGTATATCATGCTGGGTAAAGTCTCTTCACAATCTAAATGATGTATAGTGATTTAATGTATGAACAATAATAAAAAATATATAAATAAAAATAAAATAAAACACTATGCCTGGGACAGGGTGAAGTATCTCACTATCAATGGACCAAAGTGATCTGTATATGTTCTTTGGTTTCTGTTAATTCTGTAGATGTAACTCACCCAGGACATTGGAAGCAACTTTGTAGTAGGAAAAAGTAGTCAAAATTGTGTCTTCAATACTGTTACTTTAATAACATGTTAGCAACTTTGTAGTAGGAAAAAGTAGTCAAAATTCTGTCTTCAATACTGTTACTTTAATATATGTTAATCGTGTGATGTCATTATTGAGCTATCATTCATATGTTACATTTTAATGTGTTAGTCCTTTTTCCTAACTAAATTTTAAGCATATTTTGGTAGCCATTATGTCTTATCTTTCCTTTTGTCTTTCAGAATACTTGTCCTTGTCTCTGACACAAGGGAATGCTCAGTAAATATGTGTTCATTGGTCAACCCATTAATTGTTGATACTGAAAGGAGTCTTTTTGAACTTCCAGGAAAGCCAGTGGTGGAAAGGTGGGACGATGCAATACTCCCGTGGTTTAGAAGGCTGGTTTCTGTCGTGTAATGTGCAACTGTGACTAGGATATTTATCTGAAGGTTTCAGTAATATAAAATCATGCTTTTAGTTTTTTATAATTGTTGGAATTTCCTCTGCTTTCAAATGGACACTACTTTACAGGTTTTTTTTTTTTTCCCCTGAATTTCATGATTCTCTTCCTCAGTAAAAGCCAGAATGTATTAAAATGTGTAAAACATCCATTTTCTCCTACCAAAATAAAGTGAAAGTGATAAAAAAAATTCTCTAAGTGGAATATGAACTTCTCATTTCTGACTTCTCTGACAGTAATCTTCATCTAAGGACACCCAAATACATGAACAGCTGAAGATGAAAAGCCAACTTTCACAGACACACAAAAAAGGAAGAACAAAAGGCAAATGCATTAGCTTTGCTTTTGTGTGTACTTCTGCTCTCCGAGCTAATTACTTATCCTTTAGATAAGACTGGCAGGCTGGTGTGAAATGCAGAATCTGAAAAATTCAGAACTTCTTCATTTTCTTGTACATATTCCCCAAATAAGAGAGCTTCTCACTAAGTTAGCAATTAGCATTGGGAAGAGAATTATAAACAGGAACACGAACCTCGAATATATTAATGTTCGCCCTCCGCTGTGGACAGGAGACAACATTCAAACATTGCATACAAACTTGGTGGACTTCAAGCTTAAAAAAAATGAAATCAAGACATATTTTATAGGCTTGGCTATACAGCTCATACTTAAAAAAAAACAAAGCATTGATAAACACAGTATGAAATTAATGCTATACCTATATAGTTTTATAAAAGGCTTTAGTTACTGAGTCATTCTGGAGCCAAGTGTCCCAAGTGAGAAATTTTATTCTGGAGAGAGCACATATCCACATTTCTAATGTTTGTTTAACGACCCAATAGAACTTGGATAATGAGACAATTGAGGGTTGTGAGAGGTTTGCCATCCATCTCAGCGAACCCAGGGCTGGTGGCACTCTGTTTATTTACTGTGTGGTGTAGCAAGACCTATGGCTCACGGTGCCGATACACTGAACCATATAAAGGACTGAGAGCCATTTGTATTTATTTCAAAATTAAACCCGTGCGGTGATGTCCAGATTTCTACCCTTTCTAACAGAGATGCAGCATTTAGCAACAGCTGTGTGCCTTGTTCTTCAAACAGTGCACAGGAGGGGCTTGGATTTCTTATTCTTGTTTTTGTCTAATGGAGAAAGAGATAGATGGGAGGGAAAAGAAGGTCTGCAGATCATCTACACCATCTTCACCATTACGTGTCTCGGATGCTGTCTCCTTTTCCCAGGCCTACCTCTTAATAGTTTCCATCAATTATCTTTCTACCTTTTCTAAAATCACAATACAGTACAATTCAGCTGTCAGTGGATTCCTTTTCCTTTTATTAAGATGATCCTCTTGTTCTTAGTAAATTCTGTAGAGTAATATATTTCACATCCTTTTTGTTAGAAATGAAATAGGTTTTTTTTTGTAAAATGTGATATCCATATTTAAGCTTAACTTTTTAAATTTTTTATTTTTGCTATAGGGCATATGTGCTCACCAGAGAGAGACAGAGGGGGGAAGCAGGAAATCATCAGAATAGCCATGCCACAATCCTTTCTCCTCCATTCTGTTCTTGGGACTTTTTGGTATTCACACACACACACACACACACACACACACACACACACACACACCAGGTCCAAGATTCAAACCACATAGCCAGTCATGTGGAATCTAGCACCTTAACCACCACACCATCTGACCGGCCCCACCTTACTTTTTACATGTAGTTCCACATCCTGGTTCTTTTTCTCCTGGTTTTAATTTGCTACTCTGTCACCAACTTATACTTTCAGAAAGATAATTCATACACTCGGAAGAATAATTTCATCTACTTCTATGGTTTAGAACCAAATGAACCTGTATCTAGCTATTAGGAACAAGTGTCTGGATACAAAAAAAAAAGATTCCTAAGAGCAAGCCAAGTCAGAGTAAGGAGGGGTCGGAGTTCTTGATTGCTTTCCTTCAACATGGAAAGAAGTTTCAATGACACAACTAGACAAAAATTTTATCACCAAGGGCTTAGCTCTTTACTTGTCCCACTCACTGATTTAGTCCTAGTTAATAACTATATGGCCTGAAGTCTGGCTGGTAATACTTTGTTAGGAATATTTTCTTGTTAGAAATACTTTGCTATATTTTATCAAATGCTTTTTCTGCATCAATTGATATGATCATATGACACTCAGCAAAATTGGCATAGAAGGGTCTTTCTTCAACACAATAAAAGCTATCTATGAAAAAACCCATAGCTAACATCAACCTGAGTGGGGAAAAGCTAAAAGCTTTTCTGCTAAAAACTGGTACAAGACAAGGATGCCCACTTTCTCCACCCCTTTCCAGTATAGTACTAGAAGTTCTCACCAACACAATCAGAAAAGAGAATAAAATAAAAAGCATTCAAATAGGAAAAGAAGAGGTGAAATTATCTCTATTTGCAGATGACATGATGGTATACATAGAAGACCCAATGATATCCATGAAAAAATTCCTGGAAGTAATAAATAAAAACAGTAGTGTTGCAGGATACAAAATCAACATACAGAAATCTATACCAT
>NW_006159861.1:629837-630701 GCF_000334495.1 Tupaia belangeri chinensis | reverse complement strand
GAACGGAAAAAAGTACTTACATTTACCATAGCCACAAAAAGTATAAGATACCTAGGAATAAATCTAACCAAAGAAGTTAGACCTCCACAAGGAAAACTATGAGAAGCTAAAAAAAGAAATTGGAAATGATACAAAAATGTGGGAGCATATCCATGTTCTTGGATTGGAAGAAATAATATAATCAAAATGGCATTGTACCCCAAATAATCCACATATTTAACATAATCCTAATCCAAGTGTCAGAGACATTCTTCACAGATCTAGAAAAGACAATCACACAATTTGTCTGGAATCATAAAAGACCTCGTATTGCCAAAGTAATCCTGCACAAGAAGAGTGGAGCAGATGGCATTTCACTCCCTGACCTGAAAATATACTAAAAACTGTGATCATCAAAACAGCATGGTATTGGCACAGAAACAGACAGGTGGGCCAATGTAACAAAATAGAGACCCCAGAAATAAACTCCCAAACATACAGCCAACTAATTTTTGAAAAAAGGTACCAGTCAATTCAGTGGGAAAAGAAAACCCTCTTTAGCAAATGGTGCTGGAAAAACTAGATAGCCACCTGCAGAAAGAGGAATCTGAACCTCTACCTCTCACCATTAACAAAAGTCAACTCATAGTGGATCAAAGATCTAAGCCTAAGACTGCAAAATATAAAACTACTGCTGAAAAACACTGGGGAAATTCTGGGAGACGGTGGGGTAGGCAAAGACTTCTTTAATAAGACCCCCAAAGCACAGTCAATAATCCAAAAAATAGACAAGTGGGATTACATCAGATTAAGAAGTTTCTGCATGACGAAAGACACAGTAATTAGTGTGAATTGGCAGCCCTCAGAATGGGAAAATAGTTTTGT